>NC_069503.1:20398275-20595775 GCF_027579735.1 Bombina bombina | reverse complement strand
AATGGGACAAATGTAACTAACCCAGGGACAGCTGCTGCTGGACAAATATAACTAACCCAGGGACATCTGCTGCTGGACAAATGTAACTAACCCAGAGACAGCTGCTGCTGGACAAATGTAACTAACCCAGGGACAGCTGATGCTGGACAAATGTAACTAACTCTGTAAAGTGGCAGAATATACAAAATGTATATAATTAACCCTGGGAGAGAAAAGCAGACTGCTTCTGGGCAAATGTATCTAACCCTAAGAGAGAAAAGCAGACTGCTTCTGGGCAAATGTATCTAACCCTGGGAGAGAAAAGCAGACAGCTTCTGGGCAAATCTAGATAACCCTGGGAGAGAAAAGCAGACAGCTTCTGGGCAAATATATCTAACCCTGGGAGAGAAAAGCAGACAGCTTCTGGGCAAATATATCTAACCCTGGGAGAGAAAAGCAGACTGCTTCTGGGCAAATGTATCTAACCCTGGGAGAGAAAAGCAGAATGCTTCTGGGCAAATGTTACGAACCATGGGAGAGAAAAGCAGACTGCTTCTGGGCAAATGTATCTAACCCTGGGAGAGAAAAGCAGACTGCTTCTGGGCAAATGTATCTAACCCTGGGAGAGAAAAGCAGACTGCTTCTGGGCAATTGTATCTAACCCTGGGAGAGAAAAGCAGACTGCATTTGGGCTAATGTATTTAACCCTGCCCTGGGAGAGAAATGCAGGCTGCTTCTGGGCAAATTTAACTAACCCTGAGAGAGAAATGACGGCTGCTTCTGGGAAAATGTATCTAACCCTGGGAGAAAAAAGCCGTCTGATTCTGGGCAAATGTATCTAACCCTGGGAGAGAGATGCTGCTTCTGGACAAATGTATCTAACCCTGGGAGAGAAAAGAGTTAAAGGGAGATTATACACTATTTTTTTCTTTGCATTATGATAGTGGAGGGCCCTCTAGTGGGCCAGTAACAACATTAAGGGATTACCAACTTGAAGTCTGGAGAAATGCTAAAGCCATGTTTGTTACAATGTTGCATTTGGGGAGGCGGTGTCTGTTCTTACCTTTATAGGGTCCTGCAGAAGTGATTCCAGCCTCTTTCGGTTTCCAGACTTCAAGGAGAAGGTTTTTTCCGCCCACACCGTCCCATGGAAGAAGAGATTGGCGGCAGAGAAGCGGCTAAGTAGGGTAAGCCGACTCGGCAGGGGTAGGTTAAATTGAGCTAGCCTGCAGTAAGACCGAGTCTTTAATATAGCCATCCACCCCTGGCTGTTGGGTTGTACGATTCTGTTGACAGGGGTCGCCTTACCGGGTTGGTTGGATATGCCTCAGCAGGCGGGTAGTCAATGCCCTGGGGAGCGGGCACAAAGAGAGAAGAGTGACGGTCCAGAAATAAGGGAGGGGTTCTGCCCGCCAGGCGCCGGTCTGGGGGTCCCCTCCCTCGCGAATGTGGGCCGAAGATCTCTCAACATCACAACTCTCTCTGAGTGCCATTGGGCGTGTCAGCCGGGTGGCACGCTGCAGGTATCGGAAGGGGCCTTGACCATCTGCTAGTAGGGGCTAGGATAGGGAGAGATGCCGCCAACGATGATTTATTACGAACTTGTTGCCAAGTTTTGATGATAGGTTGATTAAGTGCCTAAGCGTAATTAGAGTAACGCTTAGGCACTAGTTAAAGCGTTTATTTAATAAACGTGGACCGTGACCGGTCCTTTTTCTCCCAACAATGGTGTGTGTTGTCTTATTTATTTAGATAAGCTATGACAGTTTGGAGGACGGAATAGGGGGTTTAGACCTTAATGTTTTGTAGATGATCTATTTATATAGCCCATAAAGTTTTTTTTTAAATGTATAGTTTTGCTTATTTTTAAATAACATTGCTCTGATTTTCAGACTCCTAACCAAGCCCTAAAGTTTTAGAGAATACCGTCAGATACCTACTCCAGCTTGCTCCTGTTTGTGTAAAGGGTCTTTTCATATGCAAAGGAGGTGGGGAGGAGGGAGTATCTACCGTTTCAACAGAGCTAAACTGAGAGCTTCTAAGTAAGTTTTTAAAAGGTTTTACACTGGATTTTTATATCAGTATCTGTACATCTTATTCTTTATAGTAGTGCATTCCTCCCAACATTTCAAAATTCAAAAGAGGGAAATGTGGTGGGCAGGGCTTAAAAAATCATAAGATTATAGTAATATAAATAAAATTCTAAATACAGTCATATATTTTAATACACTTAGGTAGCAAATCAAACACAAGCTCAAACCACTGGTATGGCTATGTGAGCTATGTATTTAATTAGCCTTTGCAAAGACATTGCTAAATATTTTTATCTTAATTGGACATTTAATAATAAATTCTTTAAAACTGCTCTCTGCATTTCCCATTAATATTCTAGATTCTGGCCTTTAAAGCCAGCAAAAATGCACAGTAGCACACTACATAGCATACACTTACACATGCAGATACACACACACTACATAGCATACACTTATACATGCAGATACACACACATTACATAGCATACACTTATACATGCAGATACACACACACTACATAGCATACACTTACACATGCTGATACACACACACTACATAGCATACACTTACACATGCAGATACACACACTACATAGCATACACTTATACATGCAGATAAACACACACTACATAGTATACACTTATACAGGCAGATACACACACACTACATAGCATACACATGCAGATACACACACACACTACATAGCATACACTTACACATGCAGATACACACACACTACATAGCATACACTTATACATGCAGATACACACACACACTACATAGCATACACTTATACATGCAGATACACACACACTACATAGCATACACATATACATGCAGATACACAGACACTACATAGTATACACTTATACATGCAGATACACACACACTACATAGCATACACTTATACATGCAGATACACACACACACTACATAGTATACACTTATACATGCAGATACACACACACACACTACATAGCATACACTTACACATGCAGATACACACACTACATAGCATACACTTATACGTGCAGATAAACACACACTACATAGTATACACTTATACAGGCAGATACACACACACTACATAGCATACACATGCAGATACACACACACTACATAGCATACACTTACACATGCAGATACACACACACACTACATAGCATACACTTATACATGCAGATACACAGACACTACATAGTATACACTTATACATGCAGACACACTACATAGCATACACTTACACATGCAGATACACATACACTACATAGCATACACTTACACATGCAGATACACACACACTACATAGTATACACTTATACATGCAGATACACATACACTACATAGCATACACTTACACATGCAGATACACACACACTACATAGTATACACTTATACATGCAGACACACACACACTACATAGCATACACTTATACATGCAGATACACATACACACACTACATGGCTTACATTTTTACATGCAGACACACACACACTACATAGCATACACTTATACATGCAGATACACATACACACACTACATGGCTTACATTTTTACATGCAGACACACACACACTACATAGCATAAACTTATACATACAGATACACACACAGTTATGGATACAGATAGACACACACAATACATCATGTAGGGGTATCTGTAATTCATTGTATGGGGTCCTGGGGTTGGCAAGCACATTAGCTGACAGTCTGCGGCTGCCACTGTTCATTACCCTGATATTAGCACTGCTCATTGTATAAAACTGAAGGCATGCAAGTATTATCACCAGGGGTTAGATATCATCATTACCAGAGGTAGGTTAGAGAGGTCACCATTACCCGTGGTCAGAGTGTATACAGCCTTCTTACTCCTGCTTAACCCACACACCAATCCTTTTCCACAGGGAATCTAACAGGTATCTAACCCTGTGAGAGCAAAGCCAGCTGCTTCTGAGTATGGGCATTTTTTAATGTATGGCGCAAATCGGGACAGATGGCTAGCAACCCAGGACAGGGCGACAGACCCCTAAAATCAGGACTATCCCACAAAAATCGGGACTGTTGGGGGTATGGTAGTGCCTATTACATGCAGTTATATGAAAATTGGTGTTTACTGTCCCTTTAAACACCTTCATGCACACATATTTACAGACATGCACAGTTATACAAACACACACTTATACACAGTTATACACACATACAAATGTATACACACATACACACACACACATTTATACACACACACATGCACAGTTATACACATAGACATTTACGCACACACACATGCACAGTTATACACACATATACACATTTACACACACACACACACACACATGCACAGTTATACACACATATACACATTTACACATGCACAGTTGTACACACACACATACATACACATTTACACACACACATGCACAGTTATACACACACACATACACATTTATATACACATTTACACACATATACACATTTACACAAACTTATACACATTTATACACACATACACACACATGCACAGTTTTACACACACACACATACACATTTATATACACATTTACACACACACACATGCACAGTTATACACACACACATACACATTTATATACACATTTACACACATACACACATTTACACAAACTTATACACATTTATACACACATACACACACACACACATGCACAGTTTTACACACACACGCACATACACATTTATATACACATTTACACACACACATGCACAGTTGTACACACATATACACATTTACACAAACTTATACACATTTATACACACATATACACACACACATGCACAGTTTTACACACACACACATACACATTTATATACACATTTACACACACACATGCACAGTTGTACACACATATACACATTTACACAAACTTATACACATTTATACACACATACACACACATGCACAGTTTTACACACACACACATACACATTTATATACACATTTACACACACACACATGCACAGTTATACACACACACATACACATTTATATACACATTTACACACATATACACATTTACACAAACTTATACACATTTATACACACATACACACACACACATGCACAGTTTTACACACACACACATACACATTTATATACACATTTACACACACACACATGCACAGTTATACACACACACACACATACACATTTATATACACATTTACACACATATACACATTTACACAAACTTATACACATTTATACACACATACACACACACATGCACAGTTTTACACACACACGCACATACACATTTATATACACATTTACACACACACATGCACAGTTGTACACACACACATACACATTTATATACACATTTATACACACATACACACATATACACACACACATGCACAGTTATACACACACACATACACATTTATATACACATTTACACACATATACACATTTACACAAACTTATACACATTTATACACACATATACACACACACATGCACAGTTTTACACACACACACATACACATTTATATACACATTTACACACACACACATGCACAGTTATACACACACACATACACATTTATATACACATTTATACACACATACACACACACATGCACAGTTTTACACACACACGCACATACACATTTATATACACATTTACACACACACATGCACAGTTGTACACACACACATACACATTTATATACACATTTATACACACATACACACACACATGCACAGTTTTACACACACACGCACATACACATTTATATACACATTTACACACACACATGCACAGTTGTACACACATATACACATTTACACAAACTTATACACATTTATACACACATATACACATTTACACAAACTTATACACATTTATACACACATACACACACACATGCACAGTTTTACACACACACGCACATACACATTTATATACACATTTACACACACACATGCACAGTTGTACACACATATACACATTTACACAAACTTATACACATTTATACACACATATACACATTTACACAAACTTATACACATTTATACACACATACACACACACATGCACATTTATATACACATTTACACACACACATGCACAGTTATACAGACATATACACATTTACACAAACTTATACACATTTATACACACATACACACACACATACACATTTATATACACATTTACACACACACATGCACAGTTATACACACATATACACATTTACACAAACTTATACACATTTATACACACATACACACACATGCACAGTTTTACACACACACACATACACATTTATATACACATTTACACACACACACATGCACAGTTATACACACACACATACACATTTATATACACATTTACACACATATACACATTTACACAAACTTATACACATTTATACACACATACACACACACACATGCACAGTTTTACACACACACACATACACATTTATATACACATTTACACACACACACATGCACAGTTATACACACACACATACACATTTATATACACATTTACACACATATACACATTTACACAAACTTATACACATTTATACACACATACACACACACACATGCACAGTTTTACACACATATACACATTTACACAAACTTATACACATTTATACACACATACACACACACACATGCACAGTTTTACACACACACGCACATACACATTTATATACACATTTACACACACACATACACATTTATATACACATTTACACACACACACATGCACAGTTATACACACACACATACACATTTATATACACATTTACACACACACATGCACAGTTGTACACACACACATACACATTTATATACACATTTATACACACATACACACACACATGCACAGTTTTACACACACATGCACATACACATTTATATACACATTTACACACACACATGCACAGTTGTACACACATATACACATTTACACAAACTTATACACATTTATACACACATATACACATTTACACACACACATGCCATAGTTGCCAACATTTGAAAAAAATTCCAGGGACACATTGCGGCTATCACTTGTCCGCATGAACATTTTTATCACTCCCCCTGCCCTAAAGTTCTGCCCACTTTGCCAAACCTACATAATTAGCATAATTTAGCTCCGCCTATTTATTATGGTGCAGATTATATATATATATTAAAATATGAAACAAAAAAGGTATAGAAGGAGAATGTACGGAATGGAATTAATGAAAGAAATGGGAGCAAAAGGAAAATACCTCACACACCCAGGCCCTCCCATTCAGGGATAGGCACAGAGTGGCGGACATTTTCCAAAGTACAGAACTTAGTGAAGGACACCAAGGTACATTTGAAATTTTATGGCAAGACAGGAGGCTTCATATTTTATGCATAAATCTTTACTGACTTCCAAACAGCAGCAAAGAACAATAACATAGAAACAAAAAACAACCAATCAGCAACGAGCAGATAACATAATCCCACAGCAACAGGAAATAGCGTCCTCTTTTCTTTGCTGCCTTCCAGTCAGCAGGTGATGTAATCTTAATTTGCATTTGAACTTTATATTTATTTTCAATTTTAAGTTTTACTGTAATAATTCTATCAATTATACCTTATCTATATACTTTTTTATAATCCTAGGAAATTGTTTTCAATATATGTTATATTTTAGAACCGTTATGTATTGTCAGCTTACATACTGCTTTATATAGTCTAAGACCTTATATATCAGTGCCTTAATTCCTTGAATTATCCAACTAGTAATAAACTGTTATTTTCTGTTATATTTTCTTATTAGCCAAATTTTTGTTGGTGGTATATTGTGTGAGACGGTAGCGCTACTGCTGCACTATTTAGTCTGGGGTTCCGTTCCTTACCTTCCTACCTGCCTCTCCGCTGCTTTTTCTATCTGCGGCTCTCCTCCACCCGACATCGTCAGCAGGCATCTTCTGATGTGCTAGGCCGTTGCGGCCCACTCTTGCTGACCTCACGGGTCTTCACGTGACCTTCCATTGTTGTTCCTCCCTTATCAAGCAGACGCGCATCAGGCTGTGTAAATTTTAGCAGCATGATGCGCGCACTGCTTTTCCTTAGTGCGTATTTATATACAGCTAGATTATGAGTTTTACGTTATGAGTGAAAAAGCCTCATATGCTTTTTTACTACTGCTGGTAATACGAGTCTTGCAGGTACAGCTGTACCGCACACTTTTTTGGCTGTCACGCAACTTAACTACCGCAGCTTTCCAAAAGTCCTTTTTCAATGGCGCCGGTATTAGGAGTTTGCCTGGGAGACCAAAAAGTGAACGGTACAGCATATACCGTCAAGATCCATACCGTAAACTTAAAGTCAGTAGTTATGGCTTTTATGTTACAAAGCCGTAACATAAAACCCATAACTAAACTGCTACAAAGTACACTAACACCCATAAACTACCTATTAACCCCTAAACTGAGGCCCTCCTGCATCTCAAATACTAAAATAAAATTATTAACCCCAATCTGCCGCTCCAGACTTCAACGCCACTATAATAAACATATTAACCCCTAAACCACTTTACTCCCGCATCGCAAACACTAGTTAAATATTATTAACCCCTAATCTGCTACCCCCAACATCACCGCCGCCACTATACTAAATTTATTTACCCCTAAACCTAACCATAAGTCTAACCCTAACCATAACGTAACCATAACACCCCTAACTTTAATATAATTAAAATAAATCTAAATAAAAATTACTATCATTAACTAAATAATACCTATTTAAAACTAAATACTTACCTGTAAAATAAACCCTAAGCTAGCTACAATATAACTAATAGTTACATTGTATCTAGCTTAGGGTTTATTTTTATTTCACAGGTAAGTTTGTATTTATTTTAACTAGGTAGAATAGTTAGTAAATAGTTATTAACTATTTACTAACTACCTAGTTAAAATAAATACAAATTTACCTGTAAAATAAAACCTAACCTGTCTTACACTAACACCTAACATTACACTACAATTAAATAAATTACATTAATTAAATACAATTAACTAAATTACAAAAAAAAATAAACACTAAATTACACTAAATAACAAAGAAATGATCAAATATTTAAACTAATTACACCTAATCTAATAGCCCTATCAAAACAAAAAAGCCCCCAAAATAAAAAAATCCTAGCCTAAACTAAACGGACAATGTCCCTTAAAAGGGCCTTTTGCGGGGCATTACCCCAAAGAAATCAGCTCTTTTACCTGTAAAAAAAAATACAAACAACCCCCCCAACAGTAAAACCCACCACCCACACAACCAACCCCCCAAATTGGCAGTTTGGTTTAGGCTAGGGTTTTTTATATTATTTTTTTTTTGGGGGGGTGGTATTTTGATAGGGCTATTAGATTAGGTGTAATTAGTTTAAATATTTGATCATTTCTTTTTTATTTTGTGTAATTTAGTGTGTATTTTTTTTTCTAATTTAGTTAATTGTATTTAATTAATGTAATTTATTTAATTGTAGTGTATTGTTAGGTGTTAGTGTAAGACAGGTTAGGTCTTATTTTACAGGTAAATTTGTATTTATTTTAACTAGGTAGCTAGTAAATAGTTAATAACTATTTACTAACTAGTCTACCTAGTTAAAATAAATACAAACTTACCTGTAAAATAAAAATAACACCTAAGATAGCTACAATGTAACTATTAGTTATATTGTATCTAGCTTAGGTTTTATTTTATAGGTAAGTATTTAGTTTTAAATAGGAATTATTTAGGAATTAATTGTAATTTTTATTTAGATTTATTTTAATTATGTTAAAGTTAGTGGGTGTTAGGGTTAGACTTAGGGTTAGTTTTAGGGGTTAATAACTTTAGTATAGTGGCGGCGACGTTGGGGGACAGCAGATTAAAGGATAATAAGTATAATGTAGGTGGTGGCGATGACGGGGGCAGCAGATTAGGCGTTAATAAGTGTAGGTAGGTAGCGACGACATTGGAGGTGGCAGATTAGGGGTTAATAAGTATAATGTAGGTGGCGGTGATGTCTGGGGTGCAGATTAGGGGTTAATAAGTGTAGATAGGTAGCTACAACATTGGGGGCAGCAGATTAGGGGTTAATAAGTGTAATGTTGGTGGCGGCGATGTCGGGGGCGGCAGATTAGGGGTGTTTAGACTCTGGGTTTTTCTTTCCCCATAGGAATCAATGTAGCTGTGTTACAGAGCTTTACGCTCCATTATTGCAGGTGTTTAATCTGCTGCCCCCAACGTCTCAGGTTAATAAGTATAATGTAGGTGGCGACGATGACGGGGGCAGCAGATTAGGCGTTAATAAGTGTAGGTAGGTAGCGACGACATTGGAGGCGGCAGATTAGGGGTTAATAAGTATAATGTAAGTGGCGATGATGTCGGGGGTGCAGATTAGGGGTTAATAAGTGTAGGTAGGTAGCTTCGACATTGGGGGCGGCAGATTAGGGGTTAATAAGTGTAATGTAGGTGGCGGCGATGTCGGGGGCGGCAGATTAGGGGTGTTTAGACTCTGGGTTTTTCTTTCCCCATAGGAATCAATGTAGCTTTACGCTCCATTATTGCAGGTGTTAGGCTTTTTTTTAGCCGGCTGTCCCCATTGATATCTATGGGGAAATCGTGCACGAGCACGTAAAAGCAGCTCACCGCAGTGCTGGTATTTGGGTGCGGTATGGAGCTCAAAGAAGCTTAACGCTGCAATATTGCCTGCTAACACCAGGTTTTTGCAAACAACTAATAATAAAGAATTTAGGAATTTATATTAATTTTATGGTTTTTGGTATATGCATATTTTATTGGGGTTTAGTTTAAAGGATAATTATTAAATATATTGTGTTATAACCCAGCCATATACTGACAACATGCACCAACAGTGATCCTCCCACCATTGGCCGTACTGTAAGAAAATGCTGCATAAACAAGCAAGGACAAGTGCTGACCCCCGTGGGAAACAAAACCACCAATTTACCTTTACCTAACTGATCCGTCTTGGACCTACGCAACAGGATGGACACTTGCAGGTTCGTCACCACCACATCTGCAGCACCCAAACCACCATGAACCCATTGATTGGCACTAATTAACTCAGATATCCGAAAAGCCATAAAAAAGGCCAACATAAAAGTTGCTTGAAACAGTACCACCTCGTAGCCCGAGGAGCATACATCATTCAACAGAGCTTCACAGAGCCTGACCAATAATGCAAAAGAAATCGGCAAATGAAGGTCAACAAGGCAGCTCCCTCTTTTTAGCCCTTTTACCATCTGCCATATGCAAAACAAATTTGTAATGTCAGTCACCTGCAGCACCGGAAACGGAACGCAAGGGCCGACAACCTCTTATCCACAGCAGAAATTGAAAGTCTCTCCAACTTCCATCTCCAAATCCACTCCAACAGAACTCTTTGACACTTCAACAGCTCCTCCCAATCAGCCCACAACTTTGAGTAAGCCGACCACGTACTAGGAGCCAAGGATGCTCTTACCAAATTGGCAAGTCTCCAGTTGTAAGGTCCCACAGAAATTATGGGAAATCCTTCCCCTCTACATCTGCCTGAGGCACCAGCTCTCGAAAGCGCTGCCATAGCAAACGAGAAAGAGCGTCAGCAATTGAGTTTTGCACCCCCGGTATATGTGTAGCACACACCAAATCATTCAACCGCATACACTGCAGCACCAAAACTCTCAACAACCTAATCACCGTTGGTGAAGAGGAATGCAAGCTGTTAATGTCGGCCACCACACCCATATTATCTGTTGAAAAGAGGATAGACTTGTCCCTAATCACATAGTCCCATACAAACAGGGCCACCAAAATGGGAAACAACTCCAGAAAAAAACATAATTTATGTAGGAACTTACCTGATAAATTCATTTCTTTCATATTAGCAAGAGTCCAAACCAAACCTCAAAATGCCTATAAATACAACCCTCACCACACCCACAAATCAGTTTAACGAATAGCCAAGAAGTGGGGTGATAAGAAAAAAGTGCGAAAGCATAAAAAATAAGGAATTGGAATAATTGTGCTTTATACAAAAAAAATCATAACCACCACAAAAAGGGTGGGCCTCATGGACTCTTGCTAATATGAAAGAAATGAATTTATCAGGTAAGTTCCTACATAAATTATGTTTTCTTTCATGTAATTAGCAAGAGTCCATGAGCTAGTGACGTATGGGATAATAAATACCCAAGATGTGGAACTTCCACGCAAGAGTCACTAGAGACTCTTGCGCTGAAAAAATAATCCACACCCCAAAATAAAGTTTAAATCTTATAATGAAAAAAACTGAAATTATAAGCAGAAGAATCAAACTGAAACAGCTGCCTGAAGTACTTTTCTACCAAAAACTGCTTCAGAAGAAGAAAACACATCAAAATGGTAGAATTTAGTAAAAGTATGCAAAGAAGACCAAGTGGCTGCTTTGCAAATCTGATCAACCGAAGCTTCATTCCTAAACGCCCAGGAAGTAGAAACTGACCTAGTAGAATGAGCTGTAATCCTTTGAGGCGGAGTTTTACCCGACTCGACATAAGCATGATGAATCAAAGATTTTAACCAAGATGCCAAAGAAATGGCAGAGGCCTTCTGACCTTTCCTGGAACCGGAAAAGATAACAAATAGACTAGAAGTCTTTCGGAAATCTTTAGTAGCTTCAACATAATATTTCAAAGCTCTAACTACATCCAAAGAATGCAACGATCTTTCCTTAGAATTCTTAGGATTAGGACACAATGAAGGAACCACAATTTCTCTACTAATGTTGTTAGAGTTCACAACTTTAGGTAAAAATTTAAATGAGACTTAAATAATGTGAGAAAAAAGGTGGAGACATAAATGACGCCCACATTTTTTGGCGCCAAAAAAGCCGCCCACATTATTGGCGCCCAAATGCTTTTGGCGCCAAGAATGACCACATCCGGTAACGCCGACATTTTTGGCGCAAAACGTCAAAAAAATGACGCAAACACGAACAACTTCCGGCGACAAGTATGACGCCGGAAATGACATAGAAAATTTTTGCGCCAAAAAAGTCTGCGCCAAGAATGACGCAATAAAATGAAGCATTTTCAGCCCCCGCGAGCCTAACAGCCCACAGGGAAAAAAGTCAATTTTTAAGGTAAGAAAAAATGTTTTAATTCATATGCATTATCCCAAATAATGAAACTGACTGTCTGAAATAAGGAATATTGAACATCCTGAATCAAGGCCAATAAATGTTTAAACACATATATTTAGAACTTTATATAAAAGTGCCCAACCATAGCTTAGAGTGTCACAAAATATAAGGCTTACTTACCTCAGGACACTCATCTACATGTAGTAGAAAGCCAAACCAGTACTGAAACGAGAATCAGTAGAGGTAATGGTACCTAAGAGTATATCGTCGATCTGAAAAGGGAGGTAAGAGATGAATCTCTATGACCGATAACAGAGAACCTATGAAATAGATCCCGTAGAAGGAGACCATTGAATTCAAATAGGCAATACTCTCTTCATATCCCTCTGACATTCACTGCACGCTGAGAGGAAAACCGGGCTCCAGCCTGCTGCGAAGCGCATATCAACGTAGAATCTAGCACAAACTTACTTCACCACCTCCATGGGAGGCAAAGTTTGTAAAACTGATTTGTGGGTGTGGTGAGGGGTTTATTTATAGGCATTTTGAGGTTTGGAAAACTTTGCCCCTCCTGGTAGGAATGTATATCCCATACGTCACTAGCTCATGGACTCTTGCTAATAACATGAAAGAAAACAAATTCTTCACCGAATCCATCAATCTCACTCAGAGAGCCATTCAGACGCACACCACTCATTACCCAGAATAGCCCCAAATCCCTTACTACCAGGGGCATCCGACGCATTTCTCACTGATGCCAAATCTGGAGAAATCCCATCGTTAACAGAAGAACCTTTTGGGAAAGACAGATGGTGAATAAGTCTAAACTTCCCAGGTTCAAGCTTAGGCACAAAACCCAGCGGAGAAATCCTCAAGCCAGGAAAAGGCAGACCAGGAAAAGGATCAGCCATACGCCCCAAAACAACTTCCTTCCAAAGTTTCTCCCTAACAACCTGGGGCCACTCTCTAGCAGGCTTCAAATTTCCAGCAAAAACCTCAGACCCCCCCCACAGAAGAAATAACAAAACCAAAAGAAAAAACATGCAACAGCACGGCGGCCCTCTCCCTACAACCTCTCTCACTGGTGTAGCCACCTAACCAACGCTCCATCCTTCCCGCCCTGATTGGGGACGCCTCCTTCCTTAGGCATATCAGGCTTACCAGCTGCTCTTCCTTTTTTGAAGCACTTTACAAAGGCATGTGAACCCCCACAGCCGGAGCACTCATGCCTAAACTTGCAGGAGGAACCCCACTTGCACTGACCCTCATTAAATGCAAAGCAGAACCCTTTTCTGCCCGCTGCCAGTAAACTCGTTGCTGGCGGCCCTTTGGCCGTTGCTCGAAATGGCTGTGTCGCCCTTAAAGGAGTCATAACCTTAAAGGGACACTGAACTCAAAAAATTTCTTTCATGATTCAGATAGAGCATGACATTTTTTATTTTAAATTTCAAAAGTTTTATTGTGTTTTTCCATCATCAGACATTACATGTATACATTCTTACAATCACTTCTGAAACCAGAAACAAAGGAGAAAAAAAACAAACAAAAAACAACAATTTAACGTATAACTTCACAAGAGTCAGCTTTCTCTGTCATGAACATATTATGTGCTATCCCGTCTCCCCAAACACACTACAGGTGCAAATTCTCCTATAGGTAGCTAAAGTTTGCTAAAGATCCAACACATAAATAAGCACACACATAAATATATAAATGCGTACATATATGTATACGCATAGTGTCATGTCACGAGCCAGGGCTGGCGTTTGGTTGTGCATTATATGTGGTCAAGTATTTAGATTTGGTTACTTCCCAATGCATCTTGATGTCTAGAAAAACTTTCAGTTTCTAGGATTTATAATATCCATATTCCTCCAGTCTAAGGGTGTCCTCTACGTGATTTAACCATTCAGTTGGGGTGGGGGGTACAGGGAGTTTCCAATTTTTAGCTAACAATGATTTAGCTGAATTTAAGGCAAACTGTAATACTCTCTGTCTAAGTTTACAAATGTCCCCAGGGAGTGCGTTCAAGAGGACCATTTTAGGAGACAATGTGAATGTTGGGCCTAGTAAATGTTGTAGGAAGCGCTCGATCTCCATCCAATATGGCCTTAAGTTAGGACAACTCCACCACATGTGAAGCATAGATCCTCTTTGCTTACATCCCCTCCAGCATAGATCTGAAGAGTTTGGGTAAATACTTTTTAAGCGTGATGGTGTTAAGTACCACCTTGATAAGACTTTGTAGTTAAGCTCTAATAACTTTGTAGACGAGGAGGATTTTTTAGCTAGAGTATATATGCTATTCCACTCTTCATCACTCATGTCAGCATTTAGTTCCTGTTGCCATTTGTATGCGTACGTCGGTTGTTTAGTGTTACTGTCTGCTGTCAGAATAGATTTTGCTGCTGTTAGCGTGTGTCGGAGTGGACCTGGAGAGGAACACATTATTTCAAACCTTGTCAGGGGTCTTGTCCAATCTGCAATGCATTTGGATGTATCCACTAAATGTAGTAACTGTTTGTATTTTAGCCAGTGTGTGAATGCCCCATTCAGTACACCCTCTAGTTCGTTTCTCCCTTTCACTTTATGGCCATTTAAGAGTTTGTGTATTGGTTCCGTGAACCCTATCTCCCTAGGCATCCCATGTGTGTCTCCATACTCCATGCCCCACAAAAACTCAGCGTTCGGGGAAACTGGCGTAAGAGGTGATTTAAGGGTGGAAATACGTGGTTGGGTGCGCAAGATCCCATCCCATACTGTAAACACAGAGGTGTATATACTAAAGGAGCTTGTTGCTTCCGGTCTGTGTGATTTTGGGATCCAGCATAGAGCCCCTACTTGTGGAGTCTTCAAGATGTGGGAATCTATAGTTGTCCATGCTTTTGTTGATGTGTTTCTGTGCCAGTCTAATATCCTTTGAATGCTAATTGCTCTATAATATGTTTCTAAACATGGGAGGCCAAATCCCCCCTCCCTGTTGGGTCTATATAGTGTGTTTTGATTAACCCTTGGTTTTATCCTTCCCCAGACATACTTGTTTAATAAAGTTTGTAGTTTCCGTAAGAAGCTGTTCGGCAAGTGAATAGGGATGGCCTGCATTATATATAATATTTTCGGTAATGTAGTCATCTTTAAAGTTTGTATTCTGCCCCACCAAGAAATTGGTTTAAGCGACCAAGTGTTTAATTCTGCTTGAGTGGTGTTATGGAGTGCCATATAGTTAAGGTTAAAGAGTAGTTTATTATTTGGAGTGAGCTTGATACCCAGATATTTTATTGCTTTTGTTTGGAGTTGGTATGGGCTACTCTCCATGAGAGATGCAAAGTTCATCTTTGGGGAGATTAATGTTCATTACCTCAGATTTTAGGTGGTTTATCGAGAAGTAGGAGAGTCTGACGAATTCCTTAAACTCTTCAGTGACGGCTGGTAATGAGGTGTGTGGGGATGAGAGGGAAAGCAACACATCATCAGCGTATAGTGAGACTTTATAGTCGTTGCACCCCATAGGTATACGTTTTATATTTTCATTTTGTCTGATATGCGCGGCTAGGGTTTCTATTCCCAACACAAACAAAAGCAGGGAAAGGGGGCATCCCTGCCTTGTTCCGTTTCCTATTTGGAAAGCGTCTGACAGTACGCCATTCAATTTAATTTTGGCCGTCGGGTTGTTGTATAGTGTTTGTATTCTTTTTAACATTGTGGCTCCAAAGCCAAATCTTTGTAGTGTAGCAAAAAGAAAGGACCAATTGAGGTGGTCAAAAGCCTTTTCGGCATCCGACGTTAGCAGGATTGATTTTAATTTATTAATTTTAGCATACTCAATTAGCTTTAAGGCCCTAATGGTGTTGTCCCTCACCTCTCGGCCAGGGACAAAGATGAGACTGTTGTTGTCGCGAAGGTGTTCTGTAAGGAATCTTGCCTCTTTTCTGTTATTTAGTGTCATCGGACTCAGGTCTGCATATATCTGTAGAGATTGTCCTTCAAATGTAATAGGTGAAGCCTTTCAAACCTTTATCCTGATATCTGTGGAACTTGAGGATGATGTCTTGTGGAGGCTCAGATTCTTTTGGCTTGGGCCTGAGTGCCCTGTGAGCTCTGTCTATCTGATATGGTGGAGCTGCTGTGTCTTTTGTTAAGTAATGGAAGAGATTCTGCAGGTATTGAGAGATGAGATCTGTTGTGACACTCTCTGGGACTCCCCTGATTCTCAGGTTCTGTCTCCTTCCTCTATTGTCTAAATCCTCCAGATTGCTCTTTAGCTGCTGGATCTGAATGTCTTGAATTGATAAACATCTGGAGTGACCGTCTACTGTTTTGTTGATGTCATTCGCCTGCTCCTCCATGTGTTCTATTCTCTCTCCCATATCAGCCACGTCTTTTTTAACCTCTGCCAGCCCATCTTTCACAATTTTCACAACTTTCTGCAACAAGGTATTAAAGTCCTCTTTTGTGGGTAAGGATTCTAAATCTGCCCTAGTTAATGGAGCGTTCTTGTCTGTGTTAGGAGTTGGTGTGCTTGGTATATTTTGCATCTCCTCTGACTCCATTTCAGATTCAGAATGTTGTGAGGTGCTTAGGGCTCTGAAGTATGTATTTAGTTTTGCAGCAGTGGCAGTGTTAACTTTTGTAGCTCTGTCTGTTTTATTTTGCTTTTTTGTTGCCATTCTGTTTTGTGAACTGGATGTCAGCTCTTATTTATGTGTACAAGATTTTTGAGACAGGCAATAAGGGCAGTTGAAAAAGTTTAATTTGCTGCTTGTTATTTATACTTGAATAAAGTTTCTGTGAGTTTTGTGTCTGATTTTTGTATTACAGACTTTGCCACTGGAGGGTTAATTTCTGATGTTTGATGCTCTTAGTCTTAGTTTTATTTTAAGGGCTTGTCGCTGCTATTCTCCCCTTCTGTTTCTAAAAGTTCAGACAGAATCTTATGTTTAATTTAGAGGGATATGCAAAGGGACCCCTTTCTTCCCAAACTGAAAAGAAAACAGTGCCTCCGTGTGTTATTGCGCTTTTCGCGCCGTTAGTATGGATGCTGCTGCGGCCTAGTGAGCGTGGTGCCAGTGAGGGGTCTTGTCGGATGTACCCAGGGGCTTAATGTCGTATACACTCAAAAAGCTCTTTGCGCTTTTGCCCCCTGGATCTCACCTACTCCTGTGAGTCATCCGTAAGTGCCGGGTCTTATTTATGCATCTTCCGTTATTGTGCGAGGCCCTAACACGCAGCACAACAAGGCTCTGCTTTGTATTTACCCCTTGCTTCTGTGCACAATTCGGTCCTCCAAGCCGCAGCAGGAGTGCTTATGAGGAGGTTGCTGTAGTTTGGGACTTAGTTGTGGCCTGATTACATGCCTTCAGCTGCCCACAATGGATCTTTCTCACTGAGCTCTTTTCACATGCGACCGTCCATGCAGGTAGTCGGCTCCGCCCCCCTAGAGCATGAAATTTTAAGCAACTTTCTAATTTACTCCTATTATCAAATTGTCTTCATTCTCTTGGTATCTTTATTTGAATTGCAAGAATGTAAATTTAGATGCCGGCCCATTTTTGGTGAACAACCTGGGTTGTTCTTGCTGATTGGTGGATAAATTCATCCACCAATAAAAAAGTGCTGTCCAGAGTTCTGAATCAATAAAAAAGCTTAGATGCCTTCTTTTTCAAATAAAGATAGCAAGAGAACGAAGAAAAATTGATAATAGGAGTAAATTAGAAAGTTGCTTAAAATTGCATGCTCTATCTGAATCACGAAAGAAAAAATGTGAGTTCAGTGTCCCTTTAAGCGTTAGACCCATATCACGGTCATCCCACTTCATGTCAGGCTTAACCGCGAGACGCTGATGAAAATACGTCCACCACGCTATACCCCATATGTACGCTGAGCCGCAGCTATCAAACGCCCTAACGTCACCGCTAATATCCCTGTGACACTTAGCACTAGGCCCTCCCCTGCTAGAGGTGGTTGGTTTCTCCCCTCCCCTCTCTGTTCTTAAAACCACCCCTGCCTCTACGGAGACTTCCATCCTCCATCCCTCTGTCTCCTGCATGAAAAGGACACTTTCACTGAAACACCTACCCTTCTCCCTGGCTTAGCCTGAACCCTTGATAATATCCCACCCTTAGTTTTTTCCAGCTAACTGGAGCGGTACCACCTGACCTTACCGCAGACGTCACTGACTCGCCCAGCGCCGAGACGTCATCAGGGTCCAATCGAATAGACTCAGTCCATGATTCATCCAGGTGGAAGGAATCCTCCTCCCCGTCGTCTGCAGGTCCCCCAACCTCCAACGGATCCACAGCTTAGCTCCTAGAGCCCAAAGCAACACCTGAAGTTGAGAGAACATGGTTATTACCAACATCCAACACCCCATCAGCTGCAGAAAGGCTCATTAACCCCCTACCACCACCAACAGACTGACCCCCCAGAAGGAGGCCGTACAATCCAAGCAGAAAGAGGCCTTACACCACTACCTGAAACCCCATAATTGGAGGAAGGGGGGATAACATCTTCCCCATCCGATGAACTGGGGAAAGATTCAATAACTACAGGGTCTACGCAAACACTGGGAGCACCGCTCCCCCTAGGCCCTCTAGTAAGAGCTCCCCTTTTTCTTGCCCTATGCATGGGGGCATGAGAAGATTTCCCATGTGAGCTCCCTAATCCAGGGTCCCACCTTGCAACCTGATGCGTCATGCTGGGGCCTGCTAAAGGTTCATCAACAAATAAGCTATCAAGGCTTCAATTGCGCCCCCACATATTGAAAACCCATACTAACCACAGTAGACACTGCAGGGTTCATCACCGCTAACCTCTCCCTGACCACAGTTAAAAGCTGCCCAACCACCAAGCTGCCGCTATCCCTATCTGAAACCCTGCCCAAGGAGGACACCTGCCTAGAAAAGATTGTGGCTTCTACCGCTCGAACAGCACCCTCCTCACCAGAACCGACCACTACCTCAGGCTCACCTGGGCCATGCGACCGGTCCAGCAAGTCCTCACCTGAAGCATCCGTTGACGCCCCATGGATGTCCATGACAACCAACAATTGATGATCCGCTGACGTCCCTCCTACAGGGAGCACCTCCTGTGACACACCAGATGGCATGGAAGTGCGCCGTGACAGTCTTCTAGAGTCCCCGCTCAGACTTCTTCTCCTGCGCATACCTCCCTGACTCGGCTCAGGAAAAAGTCGCTCAGGCGGCCGGGAGTGCCGCGCGGGATGAGACCTCAGCGCTGAAGGAGGCTCCTTTGCGCTTCCTCCTTTGTCCCCAAGGAATCCAGAAAGCTGCTCCTGCAGCCAGGCCGATCCACGATCACCAGCAGCCTCTGTGAGTTTCCCCAGGATCTCCATGGCGCAGGAGATAAAACTGATACTCAAGGCACTCACTGTACCACTAACTTTTCTTTTCAGGAATGGCGCCAAGCTCACGCTCCTGCCCTTATCTACCCCCCCCACCGTAACCACTACTCAGAACCCTCCCAGGAGCCTATCTCCTCCCCCTGGTCAAATGCCCTTCCTCCTATGCTCCCGCGTATACTATATGAGTCATATCTTTATTTGCACAAGAAGACATAACAAAAAAGACTCACTTCCAAGAGAATAAAATATTCCATATTCTTTTTCCCAGACACATAAATAATTTTTTGGTGTGAGACAGTCTGATTAACTCTTTCCTCTCCAGATCTGGAATATTAAATACATATAACACATTTTGGAATGTAATCACAGGATAGATATGCTAATTAACCCTTCTGCTACTGGAAGGTAATTGCAAAGCATATCCTGACAATGCAGTAAGAACTTTTAATAATTAATTTTAGACAACATATTACTGATATATAGACCCTACTTTACCCCTGCAGTGTAGGGGTTAATGAACAAAGGCACTTTTACTACAGTAGTAGGTAATAATGTGCAGGCAGAAAGGAATGCCCCAAAGTGTCTTGAAAGAAACTGGTTCAGTAATTTGAGGAACTTCCCTAGAAAAGACAGCTGATGCTCAACCCCCTCCTCCTGAAGCACAGGAGAGTTTACAAAGCCCAGCCCGTTTTTTACTATTCTATCTCTTTCCTACAGTCTATTAAACTAATGCTTCGTTTTCTGCATTAGAGTAAACTTTTGCCTGACACACTAACAAAATCTGCAGTGTTTGATTGATTAGTGAAATGCAACCTCTAACCTTACCTCCAGCCTAATTAACAATAGAATAGATCAGAAACGCCATAAGAGGCATGGAATACACTCTGTTAGACACCACAGGTCACAATCAGTGCAGGACGACTTTAAATAACAGTTACGTGACCATATTCCTAGCAAGTTATCAGAAGGCAGAAGCAGATTATAGTATAAATCACCTCAGTCACACAAATTCCTGCTCTCAGCAAGAAATACGAGTCTGCTAAATAATAAAGGGCTTTCCTGACCAGCAGAGCTTGCATTCTAAATTAAAGCAACAATTTTATTTGTTTTGCTTCAGAGTTATGAGCTCATAGAGTAAGAAGAAAACATGCTGATTGGAACAGAACCGATAAATAAAAGCTACAAAGCTGCCTCTCCTCACTAGCTACCTTCTTCCGTATAGAGCCACTGCATATTTCCTCCAGTCTCTGAAGTAATTGGTAGTGAGAGATAGCTGCAGAAAAGGTGAAACTGTTAATGTGACTTCTAGATGCTGCACAGTGTGTGTGCCGCGCCAGACAAGTGCATGAAAGTCACAGGTTTTTTTTTTATTTAAAAAAAATCATGTGATTCACCTTGTTTGAGAACAGCACTGTCACGGATACCAGGCTGCAAGGGTTAAACCCCTACCCCCTATAACCTCACCCCTGTTGTTTCTCAGTGGTTTTGGGCTCCTCAGAGCAACCACAATCCCTGGAATCTTTGGTTTGCTTGTCTTGTGAAAAGCTGGTGTATGACCAGGAAAACCCTCCTAGGCTGGCCGGGCCCCTGGAACTCCCGGTCGGCTGCCTTACCACGGACACCCGCCTAACCCCTCTCAGGCTGTCCGGACTCCTGGAACTCCCGGTCGGCCACAGGACAGCAGGACACCCGCTAACTTTACCCCTGGTCACTCCAGCAACCATGTGCCCCAGAGCTCTGCTCTTTTGGCGATTAGTAGCCCCTAGGGAGGATAGGAGGTGGGGGAGTTACCGGAGGGGAGCTGCTTTGGGAACCAGGGGTTTTGGACACCCCTACCCCCATAACTTCAATAGGCTGTATCTCCGGTCCCCAATAATGAATCAGGCTTTTTGGACTGTGGCATCTGGGGATTGAGAGCTTTCAAATGACACCCTGGAAGTGCCGCTGCTCCTCCAGCACATTGCTTGATTCATTTGGTTAACTTCCTAGTGAACCTACAGGCTTTTCTGCCCAGCTAAGTCAGCTATACCTAATATCCTACCAGTTGTTCTCTTTAACGGATCTCCGGATTCCCTCTACACACCCAGCCACACTTCCTTGGATTGTGTAATATAAAGCAGCCGCAAACCTTTTGTCAGCCGATCCGGCACCACTTCTCTGGGGACTGAAGCTTGCAAACTGCCTGTGCGGTGACATCATCAGCTACGTCCGCCAGGTACACTGAACACTGCCGCACTCAGCCTCCGCTGCAGACGCTCCTCACAACCGCTCCCATGCTCCATTGCAGACGCTCCTCTCTCCCTCTCTGAGACCCCACGCTGTTGGTGACAGGTTGTATATCAGTTAAAGGGGTTATACTCTTCTGCTCTGCAAAAGTGCTTTCTATGAACTGTTATATGTGAAAGTTACCTCTACAACCTCAGTATCTGCAGACTACGGTTGCATCTGTTTACTAATTGCTATTACTGTTCCCAGATTATTTACAATATATGAAATTACTGTTTGTTGGTTCCTCTGCCTGGCATACTAACATCTGATTTCTAACCCTAAGTCATGATCACACATGTCAGGACATAATAAGACACAGTATCAACAACTGTAACTGTTAGTTGCTGTTGAAACTGTGTCACATACACCACTATTCTCTCAGTTATTGCTTAAACTACTGGTTATAACACGAACTGCCTTAGTAGTAGTGATTTCTATACCCAATATTTAGGAGTCGTTACAGACATGCAGTGGCAGGTACAGTGGCAACTGGCTCTCTATGGACCTAACCCCCCCTAGAAGATCATTACTCGGATAGTGACTGACGCCACCAAGGTACATATGTTGGAGCTTCAGAAGTCTATGGGGGAGTCATGCCGGATCCCCTTGACTCCCCTTCACGGCCCAAGAAACTACCTCACAGGGCTTTCTGAACATTCCAGGATGATGAGAGTGAGGATATCGACCGCTATCTACAGTTGTTCGAGACCCAATGCCAGATGCATGGGGTCACTGATGCCAACAGGGTTACTATTCTCATTGGGAAACTGTCCGGTAGGGCCTTGGAGGATTTCCACACTGTCCCTTCCGAGGACCAAGACAACTATGACCGGGTGAAGGGGCGTATCCTTGCCCGGTATGGACTCACACTGGAGGCTCACCGGCTAAGATTCCAGGGGCTACAAAGACAAGAGGAGCAGCCGTATACCGAGTTTGCCCACCACTTAGCTCGGTCCTTGAACTCCTGGGTTACTGGGTGCCACATCATCACCCTAGATGGAGCTGTTCAACTCCTCCTCCCGGAGCAGTTCTACAACCGCACCCCAGCAGAGATAAGGGACTGGGTAAACCTGTAGGGGGTGCCAGATTCAATATGTAGGGAAAACTAAGAGGATGCTCAGAGATAGAGCCCTTGAACACATTAGAGATATTGACAATCCCGATGTCTTCACACCAGTAGCTAAGCATTTCTAAAATATGCATGCAGCAGATTCTTCACTGGCATCCTTTCAGGCAATAGACCATATCCCTAGACATAAGAGGGGAGGAGATAGGGAGTATAAATTGTGTTATAAGGAAGCACAGTGGATATTTACTTTGCGCACCAGACACCCTCTTGGAATAAATATGGAGGCGGATGTTAACTTTTTTTATCTAATGTGTATATCCTTGCATTTCAAATATATATATATGTTTCTTCACTCCTAGCACTAATTTAACATTGCTTTGTGTAGCTGTATATTAGGCTTTACTTGTTTACCTTTTTTGATTATTTCTATGTCATTATTTAGATTATCCTATTTTCTTAGATGTAATTGCATGTACAAAACTAATCAGCATAGTCAGGAAGGTGTTAAACTTAACATGTGTGTTGAATTAAAATTGAAGTATGTTCCTTTAAAAGGTGAGTCCAGTATGTGCAGTCTATAGCAGTGAACAAGTGTGGAGGCCCCACACGAAACATGTCTGCTGTTCTCTGCACTACTGGGTATTCATTCCTGATTGTGTGAGCTGTGTGCTCACATTTTGGTTTTATGTTGCACTTGCTACAAATAAACATTTTTCTATTTTACATTGGAGACTTTGTTTTCTTATGAAGAGGAGTTGCTAAGGATATAAGGATACTTTTTGTTACCTTTGACCTTTTCTGGCGTTCTAACGAGGACGCTGTCTGTTTGCACCCTCATTCAGGAACAGGCTACGACGGACGTGTGAACACACCGAAGACACGGTGCCGTGGATATCATGGAGCTGGTGAGCACCATAGATCTGTGTGTTTGTTAAAGGGCAAGGGACCCAGAACAGCTGACCAAGCTGCCTCCCTGGCCGAACAGTATGTGGATGCCCGGCGCCAGGAGGCCACAGACCTCCGGCCAGCAACCTGCTCTGCTCCAGCCCCAGCGTGACCACCAACAGTTTTTAGGCAGCCCCAGACCAGACCGCCCCCTGTGTACCCAGCTGGAGGCAACAATTCCCAGGGGTGTTATGGGTGTGGACACCCCAGCCATGTGGTACGGAACTGCCCAACAAGACAAAGAAACCCCCCAGCCCCGCCGCCAAGGAACCCTGCACCAACTCTGTGGGGGACTCCTCAAGCCCGTACCTACCAGGCCGCTGCCCATTGTGCACATACAACGAGCTCTGAACCCTATGCTGAGTGGACAGAAGAAGAAGTGGGTGTCTTGCAACACATCAGCTCAGTGGGCCAAGACAACTGACACCAACATCAGCAAGATGTCTGGGTCAACGGGCAGGCGGCTCAAGGAATGAGAGATATGGGAGCCACCATCTCTTTGATTCAGCCTCACTTTGTTCCGTCCTCTGGCTGCACTGGACTGATCCTCGCTGTAGGGGTAGTGGGAGGTGCTGTTCTGAGGGTTCCTACAGCCTGGATCCATTTGGACTGGAAAACCAACGCCTGCAATGTAGAAGTGGGGGTTATGCAAAACATCCCTGCCGAGGTCCTGTTGGGAAACTACATTGGCCACCTTGTCTCAGCCTTTTTGGGGAATACATCTCTGGACACCTGCCCTGTGACTACCCGCCAGCAGGCCAGATGCCAAGCCACCTCACCAACTTCAGGGACCCAGGTAAGACCTATGGCCCCGATTCCTACCTTACCCCGACTGACCGTCCCCACTAAACCCGAACTTGCCGACACCCCCTCCTGGGCAACCCCTTCCGACTTCACCAAAGAGAACTTGAGCAACCCGACCCTAGCCCCTTGCTAAGACTGAGTAGGTGCTGATGCCCAGGGCCCCAGAGATGAATGGTTGCAGTGGGAGGGTGAGCTCCTGTACCAGATCTCCAAGAGGAGAAAAGGAACAGTGCCCAAATGCCAGCTGGTCGTAACGAAGAAGTTTTGGTCCAACCTGCTGAAAATAGGGCATGACATTCCTTTAGCTGGCCACTTAGGAAAACAAAGGACCCACCACCGCTTGACTCAAACCTTCTTCTGGCCAGGCATTACAGCCGATATTAAGGAATACTGTAAATCCTGTGAGGTTTGCCAGAAGGTAGGAAAGATGGGAGATCATACGAAAGCCCCCCTCCATCCCCTGCCCATTATTGACGAACCCTTTAGCTGAGTAGCAGTAGACATCATGGGGCCATTAGCTTGGCCCAGCCCCTCAGGGAAGAAATACATCCTTACGATGGTAGACTATGCCACCCAATACCCAGAGGCAATCCCTTGGCCAATATCCAGGCGGAGACCATAGCAGATGCGATGCTCCAGATATTCACCAGGGTATGCTTCCCTCTGGAAGTAGTTTCCGATCAGGGAACACAGTTTACTGCGGAAATCACTCAACAACTCTGGAAGTTGTGCGGGATTAAACCCCTGCACAGCACCCCTTACCATCTCCAGATGAATGGGCTGTGTGAGAGGTTTAACGGGACCCTAAAGCAACTGCTTCGGACGTTCTCGGCCCCTCACAGGGACTGGGAAAAATTGCTGCCGCATCTCATCTTTGCATATCGAGAGGTGCCTCAAGAATCCACAGGTTTTTCCCCCTTTGAACTACTGTATGGTCGAAAGGTTAGGGGCCTGCTAGATTTGGTACGAGCCCACTGGGAGGGAGCCACAGGGGGAGAAGAGCACCCTGTCGTGGGGTACGTACTCCAGCTCAGGGACCGGCTGCAGGACCTGGCAGCCCAGGTCCGTGAGAACCTTCAGGCCTCTCAGCACAAACAGAAGCGATGGTACGATTGCAATGCCCATACCCGAACCCTGATAGTGGGACAGAATGTCCTTGCCCTGAAGCCTTTAGAAACAGACAAGCTACAGGCCTCTTGACAAGGACCCTACTGGGTTGTGGAACAACTGAACAACACCACATACCTGGTAGCGAAGTGTTCAGATGAAAGGATCCGTCGGACCTTTCATGTGAACATGTTGAAGGCATACATAGAAAGACCCAGAGATGTGGCCGCTATCTGTGCACCGACAGTGGAGGACTCTGAAAGTCTTCCAATGCTGGAGATGCCTGGACCTACTGACGCACCCCAGGGGGTGGATGACATATCCCTAGGCAACAGGTTAGAGCCCGGACAGAAAAGGCAGGTCCGGCGATTCCTAGAACAGAGAAGTGACATGTTCTCTACTGTCCCTGGGTTTACCACCACAGCCATCCACCGGGTGGAGAACCCAGGGCAAACCACCCTGCGACAGGCTGCCTACATGGTCCCAGAGGCCGTCAGGGAAAGTATGCACTGGGAGCTCCAGGGAATGTTGGACCTCGGTGTCATTGAACCGTCCAACAGTCCCTGGGCCTCCCCGGTAGTGTTAGTACCTAAGAAGGATGGAACTACGCGGTTCTGCGTTGACTACCGTAGACTCAACGACAGAACCACCACTGACGCCTATCCCATGCCCCGAGTAGATGACCTGTTAGATCGAATTGCCCGGGGCCACTTCCTGACCACCCTCAACCTATGCAAGGGTTATTGGCAAATTCCCCTCGACACTGAGTCCATCCTCAAGTCTGCCTTCATCACTCCCTTCGGCTTATACCAGTTTAAGGTCATGTTGTTTGGAATGAAGAACGCCCCAGCCACTTTCCAAAGAATGATAGACCGCCTGTTAGATGGCCTCCAGGACTATGCCTGTGCATACCTGGATGACATCGCTATCTATAGCAAGACCTGAGAGGACCATCTGGTCCACCTATGCGTCATCTTAGATCGTCTTAGAGCTGCCGGACTAAACTTGAAGCCAGATAAGTGTACCATTGGGCGCTCGGAGGTTGAATACTTGGGCCACCGAGTCGGCTGCGGTAAGCAGCGACCCAAACCGGCCAAAGTCGAGGCAGTGGCTAACTGGCCCACCCCCAGGCCAGGACCAAAACCCAAGTCCTTGCCTTTCTGTGTACTGCAGGCTACTACCAGAGGTTTGTGCCCAATTACAGCACCCTTGCCAAACCCTTGACTGACCTGACCCGTAAACGAGTTCCCGACAGGTCCTGTGGTCCCCCGAGTGTGAACAAGCCTTCCAGAGTCTTAAGTCTGCCTTAATCTCTGCTCCAGTACTGGCCGCTCCTAACCCAGCCAAATGCTTTTCTGTCCACACAGATGCCTTCATGTTCAGGTTGGGGGCCATACTAAGTCAGGCAGATGAGGAAGGAAAGGACCACCCCGTTTCCTACCTCAGTCGAAAACTGCTACCCCGGGAAGTAGGCTACGCGGTGGTCAAGAAAGAGTGTCTGGCGCTGGTATGGGCTTTGAAGAAGTTGCAGCCCTACCTATATGTAAGACCCTTCATTGTCCTCACTGACCATAATCCCCTTGTATGGCTCAACCGAGTTTCCGGGGACAATGGGAGACGGAAGTGGCATAAATTCCTCTTACATCCCCATGTTGACCCGTATGTGGATCTAGCCAGGCCTGCCGAACTGGAGGGGGGGAGATGTCACGGATACCAGGCTGCAAGGGTTAAACCCCTACCCCCTATAACCTCACCCCTGTTGTTTCTCAGTGGTTTTGGGCTCCTCAGAGCACCCACAATCCCTGGAAGCTTTGGTTTGCTTGTCTTGTGAAAAGCTGGTGTATGACCAGGAAAACCGTCCTAGGCTGGCCGGGCCCCTGGAACTCCCGGTCGGCCGCCTCACCACAGACACCCGCGTAACCCCTCTCAGGCTGTCCAGGCTCAGGCTGTCGGCCACAGGACAGCAGGACACCTGCTAACTTTACCCCTGGTCCCCCCAGCAACCATGTGCCCCAGAGCTCCGCTCTTTTGGGGATTAGTAGCCCCTAGGGAGGACAAGAGGTGGGGAAATTTTCGGAGGGGAGCTGCTTTGGGAACCAGGGGTTTTGGACACCCCTACCTCCATAGCTTCAACGGGCTGTATCTCCGGTCCCCAATAACGAATCACGCTGCTTTTTGGACTGTGGCATCTAGGGACCGAGAGCTTTCAAATGACACACTGGGATCACCCCAAAACCGTCACCACTGTGTCCTGGAATTCTGTGGGACTATGGTTGTTATGGAGGCGCCGGTCAGTCTGGAGGGGAAGGAATGGCGGAAAACTGTGGCATTGTCTCCCTGTTTTATCAAGATGTGTGTGTGTATAAAACATGTGTGTTTGTCCCAATAAAGGCAGTTCTTTTTTTCACCTGAATGCTAGTCTGTCTAGTCATTTAGGTGGGCTCCTGCTAGAATCACTTTCCTGAGATACATAGGAATCACTTTCCTGGGCTACATAGCAGCTTGTTCCAGGCAGCGGAAGGACCCGTTTGGCGGAGCTACCCAGCCGGGGTAGCCGGGGATCCATCAGCCTCTGATGGTTCAGTTAGTTACTATATATTGAAATAAATAGCAGCCAATAAGATTAGTGGGATGATTCACATGACTGGGCAGTTAACTTAGAGGGGTATACATTATTTAGGAGGGACAGGAATAATAAAAGGGGTGGAGGAATCTGCATGTATATTAAACCTAACCTTAAACCTACAATAAGGGAAGATATTTATGATACAAGTGACAATGTAGAGACCCTGTGGGTTGAAATAAAGAGTGGGGGGAAAAATCCTAAAAAAATATTACTAGGAACATGCTACAAGCCTCCCAACATTAGTGACCCGGAGGAAACTCAACTACTTATCCAAATAGGTAAGGCTGCTAATAACAGTGCTGTAATTATGGGAGATTTTAACTACCCTGATATAAACTGGGCCAATGAAACTAGTAATTCAGCTAAGGGGGATAGATTTTTAAATGTTCTCAGGGATAACTTCTTGTCACAATTAATAGAGGAGCCAACTAGGAGTAAAGCTATATTGGATTTAGTGCTATCAAACAATACAGATATAATATCAAACATAGAAGTTAAAGAACATTTGGGTAACAGTGATCATAACATGGTCACATTTGAAATCTCTTTTCATATGCAGTGCTTTAAAGGGTTAACTAAGGCCTAGATTTAGAGTTTGGCGGTAGCCGTGAAAACCAGCGTTAGAGGTTTCTAACGCTGGTTTTAGGCTACCGCCGGTATTTGGAGTCATTAAAAAAAGGGTCTAACGCTCACTTTTCAGCCGTGACTTTTCCATACCGCAGATCCCCTTATATAAATTGCGTATCCTATCTTTTCAATGGGATCTTTCTAACTCCGGTATTTAGAGTCGTGTCTGAAGTGAGCGTTAGAAATCTAACGACAAAACTCCAGCCGCAGAAAAAAGTCAGGAGTTAAGAGCTTTTTGGGCTAATGCCGGTTCATAAAGCTCTTAACTACTGTACTTTAAAGTACACTAACACCCATAAACTACCTATGTACCCCTAAACCGAGGTCCCCCCACATCACCGCCACTCGATTAAATTTTTTTAACCCCTAATCTGCCGACCGCCACCTACGTTATACTTATGTACCCCTAATCTGCTGCCCCTAACACCGCCGACCCCTGTATTATATTTATTAACCCCTAATCTGCCCCCCACAACATCGCCGCCAACTACCTACAATAATTAACCCCTAATCTGCCGACCGCAAAGCGCCGCTACTTAAGTTATCCTTATGTACCCCTAATCTGCTGCCCCTAACACCGCCGACCCCTATATTATATTTATTAACCCCTAATCTGCCCCCTCAACGTCGCCTCCACCTGCCTACACTTATTAACCCCTAATCTGCCGAGCGGACCGCACCGCTACTATAATAAAGTTATTAACCCCTAATCCGCCTCACTAACCCTATAATAAATAGTATTAACCCCTAATCTGCCCTCCCTAACATCGCCGACACCTAACTTCAATTATTAACCCCTAATCTGCCGACCGGAGCTCACCGCTATTCTAATAAATGTATTAACCCCTAAAGCTAAGTCTAACCCTAACACTAACACCCCCCTAAATTAAATATAATTTTAATCTAACGAAATTAATTAACTCTTATTAAATAAATTATTCCTATTTAAAGATAAATACTTACCTGTAAAATAAATCCTAATATAGCTACAATATAAATTATAATTACATTGTAGCTATTTTAGGATTAATATTTATTTTACAGGCAACTTTGTAATTATTTTAACCAGGTACAATAGCTATTAAATAGTTAAGAACTATTTAATAGTTACCTAGTTAAAATAATAACAAAATTACCTGTAAAATAAATCCTAACCTAAGTTACAATTAAACCTAACACTACACTATCATTAAATTAATTAAATAAAATATCTACAATTACCTACAATTAAACCTAACACTACACTATCAATAAATAAATTAAATACAATATCTACAAATAAATACAATGAAATAAACTAACTAAAGTACAAAAAATAAAAAAGAACTAAGTTACAAAAAATAAAAAAATATTTACAAACATAAGAAAAATCTTACAACAATTTTAAACTAATTACACCTACTTTAAGCCCCCTAATAAAATAACAAAGCCCCCCAAAATAAAAAATGCCCTACCCTATTCTAAATTACTAAAGTTCAAAGCTCTTTTACCTTACCAGCCCTGAACAGGGCCCTTTGCGGGGTATGCCCCAAAGAATTCAGCTCTTTTGCCTGTAAAAAAAAACATACAATACCCCCCCCCCAACATTACAACCCACCACCCACATACCCCTAATCTAACCCAAACCCCCCTTAAATAAACCTAACACTAAGCCCCTGAAGATCATCCTACCTTGTCTTCACCATACCAGGTTCACCGATCGGTCCTGGCTCCAAAATCTTCATCCAACCCAAGCGGGGGCTGGCGATCCATCATCCGGCGGCTGAAGAGGTCCAAAAGAGGCTCCAAAGTCTTCATCCTATCCGGGAAGAAGAGTAGATCCGGACCGGCAACCATCATCTTCCAAGCGGCATCTTCTATCTTCATCCGATGAGGACCGGCTCCATCCTGAAGACCTCCACTGCGGACCCATCTTCATCCGGCGACGTCCAACTGAAGAATGACGGTTCCTTTAAGGGACGTCATCCAAGATGGCGTCCCTCGAATTCCGATTGGCTGATAGGATTCTATCAGCCAATCGGAATTAAGGTAGGAATATTCTGATTGGCTGATGGAATCAGCCAATCAGAATCAAGTTCAATCCGATTGGCTGATCCAATCAGCCAATCAGATTGAGCTCGCATTCTATTGGCTGTTGCGATCAGCCAATAGAATGCAAGCTCAATCTGATTGGCTGATTGGATAATTTATTTAATAAGAGTTAATTAATTTCGTTAGATTTAAATTATATTTAAGTTAGGGGGGTGTTAGTGTTAGGGTTAGACTTAGCTTTAGGGGTTAATACATTTATTAGAATAGCGGTGAGCTCCAGTCGGCAGATTAGGGGTTAATGTTTGAAGTTAGGTGTCGGCGATGTTAGGGAGGGCAGATTAGGGGTTAATACTATTTATTATAGGGTTAGTGAGGCGGATTAGGGGTTAATAACTTTATTATGATAGCGGTGCAGTCCGCTCGGCAGATTAGGGGTTAATAAGTGTAGGCAGGTGGAGGCGACGTTGTGGGGGGGCAGATTAGGGGTTAATAAATATAATATAGGGGTCGGCGGTGTTAGGGGCAGCAGATTAGGGGTACATAAGGATAATGTAAGTAGCGGCGGTTTACGGAGCGGCAGATTAGGGGTTAAAAATAATATGCAGGGGTCAGTGATAGCGGGGGCGGCAGAATAGGGGTTAATAAGTGTAAGGTTAGGGGTGTTTAGACTCGGGGTACATGTTAGGGTGTTAGGTGCAGACGTAGGAAGTGTTTCCCCATAGCAAACAATGGGGCTGCGTTAGGAGCTGAACGCGGCTTTTTTGCAGGTGTTAGGTTTTTTTTCAGCTCAAACAGCCCCATTGTTTCCTATGGGGGAATCGTGCACGAGCACGTTTTTGAGGCTGGCCGCGTCCGTAAGCAACTCTGGTATCGAGAGTTGCAGTTGCGTTAAAAATGCTCTACGCTCCTTTTTTGGAGCCTAACGCAGCCATTCTGTGGACTCTCAATACCAGAGTTATTTTAGAGGTGCGGCCAGAAAAAAGCCAGCGTTAGCTACGCGGGTCGTTACCGACAAAACTCTAAATCTAGCCGTAAGACTTTTAATTTCAAGAAAGCAAAATTCAACGATTTAAGGAAATCATTAAATAATATAAATTGGGACAATGTATTTTCTAATAAAAATACAGAGGATAAATGGATAATATTTAAAAATGTGTTAAATAAATATACATATCAATACATACCATATGGTTATAAAAATAAAAATAAAAAAACAAAGCCGTTATGGCTAAATAAAAATGTGTTAAGACAAATTAGGAAAAAACGTAGGGCATTTAAATTATTAAAAGAAAATAGTACAGACTCAGCATACAATATTTATAAGGAATGTAACAAAGCATGCAAAAAAACGATCAAATTAGCCAAAATTGAAAATGAAAAATTAATTGCCAAGGATTCTAAGTCTAACCCTAAAAGGTTCTTTAAGTACATAAATAGCAAAAAATCTAAGAAGGATAATATAGGTACATTAAAATGTGTGGAGGGTAGCATGATAAATAATGACAGGGAGAAGGCTGAGGTACTAAACCAGTTTTTTTCTTCAGTATACACAAGAGAGGAACCATTGAATGATACTTTGGAACAGAATAGAACATGCCAGTCCATACCACTAACTGGGTTTTGTTTAGAGGATATCAGGAAAAAACTGGAAAATATTAAGGTAAATAAAACTCCAGGCCCAGATGGAATACACCCAAGGGTGTTAAGGGAATTTAGCACTGTTATAGACAAACCTTTACTCTTAATTTTTCAAGACTCATTATCCTCAGGCATGGTACCCCAGGATTGGCGTAAAGCTGATGTGGTGCCACTCTTCAAAAAGGGAAGCAGGGATGATCCAGGAAGCTATAGACCAGTTAGTCTGACATCAATAGTGGGAAAGATATTTGAAGGGATTATAAGGGATTATATTGATGAGCATATTTGTGTAAACAAGATTATGAGTTCTAATCAGCATGGCTTTAGGAGAAATAGATCATGTCAAACTAATCTAATTAGATTCTACGAGGAAGTAAGTAAAAATATAGATAAAGGGGAATCAGTTGATGTGATATACTTAGATTTTGCAAAGGCATTTGATACAGTGCCACATGAAAGATTAATGCACAAAATTAAGGGACTGGGAATAGCTGAAAATGTTAGCTCATGGATAAATAACTGGATAAAAGATAGGGAGCAACGAGTAGTAGTAAATGGATCATACTCAGATTGGACAAAGGTAATCAGTGGCGTCCCCCAGGGATCAGTACTGGGCCCTGTTCTTTTTAATATTTTTATAAATGACTTGGAGCAAGGATTAAATAGCGACATCTCTATTTTTGCAGATGATACTAAGTTAAGTAGGGTCATTAGGTCAGAGCAGGACGAACTCTCTTTACAAGGGGATTTGCTAAAATTAGAACTATGGGCAAGTGAATGGAAAATGATATTTAATACGGAAAAATGCAAGGTTCTACATTTTGGAAGTAAAAATAAGCAGGCTACGTATTTTTTAAATGGGACAAGACTTAGCCAAACACAGGAGGAAAGGGATTTGGGAGTAGTAATAGATAACAAGCTAAAGATGGGTGCACAATGCAAGGCAGCGGATTCAAAGGCTAATAAGATACTAGCATGTATTAAAAGAGGCATTGATTCAAGGGAGGAAAGCATAATTCTGTCATTATATAAAGCCCTGGTAAGACCTCACCTTGAGTTTGGAGTGCAGTTCTGGGGACCGATTGCTAAAAAAGATATTGCTGAACTAGAAAAAGTTCAGAGAAGGGCCACAAAGCTAATAAGGGGATGATGATTGACATGATTACTTTATATAAATATATTCAAGGCCCATATACAGAGATGGCAGAAGCTCTGTTTATTCCAAAAAAATTGTTTCTGACAAGAGGTCATAATTTAAGGTTTGAGGAAAGGAGATTTAATCTCCTGCAACGGAAACGTTTTTTCACTGTAAGAGCAATAAAATTGTGGAACTCATTACCAAAGGAGGTAGTGAATGCCAATACCATAGATACATTTAAAAATAGTCTGGATAAATTTCTGTATATAAACAAAATTCATGGATATGATTGCTAGTATTAAATGGGTCACATTTGAATGGGGTTATTTAAGTTTAACTGGAGCTTTTTGTAAGTATTTTAGATTTGTATAGGTTGAACTCGATGGACTTCAGTCTTTTTTCAACCTTATCTACTATGTTACTATATATTTATACACACATATACACATTAATACACACATATACACACTTATATACACATTATTACACACATGTCCAGTTATACACACACTTATACACATTTATACACACACACACATATACACATTTATACACATTTATACACACATATACACATTTATACACACATATACACATAATTACAAACATGTCCAGTTATACACACATACACACACTTATATACACATTATTTCACACATGTCCAGTTATACACACACACACACTTATACACATTTATACACACATACACACACACATTTATACACACACACATATATACACATTTATACACACACACATATACACACATTTATACACATTTATACCCACATATACACATTATTACACACACACATTTATACACACACATGCACAGTGATACACACACTTATACACATTTACACACACACACATACATGCACAGTTATACACACACTTATATACATTTACACACACTTATACACATTTATACACACATACACACAAACATTTATACAGACACACATTTATACACACATATACACACATTTATACACACATATACACATTATTACACACATATATACGCATTAATACACACATGTCCAGTTATACACTTACACACATTTATACACACACATTTATGCACACATATACACATTTAAACACATAAACACATTTATATACACATATACACATTTATATATACACACACATTTATGCACACATATACACATTTATACACACATATACACATTTATACATACATATACACATTTATATACAAACACATTTATACACACATATACACATTTGTACACACTTATACACATTAATACACACATATACACATTTACAAACACACACACATGCACAGTTATACACACACTTATACACATTTACACACTTATGCAAAGTTATACACACACTTATACACATTTGCACACATTTATACACACATACACACGCATTTATACACACATTTATACACACATATACACATTATTACACACATGTCCAATTTTACACACACACACACACACTTATACACACATATATACACACACACACATACATATACACATTTTTACACACATATACACACATGTCCAGTTATACACACACACACTTATACACATTTATACACACACACACACACACACACACACACACATTTATACACACATATACACATTTATATATACACACACATTTATACACACAAATACACATTTATACACACAAATACACATTTTTTTTTAAATCAAAGATTTTTATTAAGGTATTTAGCAAAACAATGTAGGTGCTAAAAAGATATACACAACATCTTTGGAATATAATAGTCTGTACATATACAACATAAAAAAAAAAAGAAAAATCATGTTACAGAATGCAGACATTCTCATAGCTAATATATCTTAATCACACATATGTAGCCAGGCTAAATTGTAAAAAACCCCACTATACAAGCTTAATGTATATATATTGAACATTTCAGCAGCTGGGTAATAATACCTTTCTTTTTTAATTTTATATACTTAGATAAGCAATCCTCTCAAGTAAGTTAGTTCACCTTATAGTATGATATCTGTCACCAGTTCATAGAAAATTAATACAAATTAACATGTTAATTATAAAAGAGGACAACAACATCTAACACATAGATATTCATTGCTTAATGAGTGGTCTAAAAAGACCTGTCATATGTAACCAGAAATAACTTGGAATTATCACAGAGGAGACTTCCTGGACATTAACCTTAGTTCTAATCGCGTAGTGGTAAACTATCTTTACTTATGTAGTAACTAAGAAACTCTTGGGACAATTTGAGATGGGTTTTATTAGGTAGAAGGACCATTGGAGACAGACCTAGTTAATGCTTAGTATATCACTAGTATACCTTTCATAGTTCAGTAAATGGCTATACCCCCATTTGGATAGAAAAACATGTACCCAGTATACTGGGGGAAAACTTAAAGTGGGGCTAGCTATCAGAAAAGCATCACAATATATAAGTACATACGAATCTGACCCAAATGTAGGAAGGAACATTTTAGGATCCCCATCCAAGAAGCAGAACATTCACCACTCATGGTTAATATAGACAGTCTAACTCAGTAAACAGAATTATAAACATGAATACAAGTTTAGCAGGTTCAAAGAAATCTATATACATCCTGAAAGGCAAACTCATTTTCACACATAATATCGCCCCACAGATATAAACTATTACGTCCAGGTATAAGGTTATGTATAATATGGATAATAACATAAATATGTGGGTAGTTATAAAGTCTAATGATAAACCAAATAGGACTTCTAGTGGAACTTAGCATAACTCTGGTCAGGTGCATACTATAAACCTCCAAGAATAAAGATGTACAATGTCTACCCCCAAAGGTTAGTAATTTTAGGCAGAGACAATGATCTCAATTAGATATACAATTATCTTCACATCAGACCCTGTATAATCAAAACGCAATAGTACTCACAAATACAATACATTTCTGGAGTTACCCAGCTCACGTAAGAAGCTAACACACAGACTCAGAGTTCAATGTGAGCATGGGTAAAGCATGGAGGTCACTGCAAAGCGTCCATCACTATCCAACTCCCACTCTGGCGCAGCAATTAAGGGGTAAGTATTGCAGCACTCGGAACATTGTACCCCCATATGCATAAACACCATCAGAAAGCATGACAGGCCAAAACCGCAACTGATTTCTCAACTGTTTCCCCACGTTGTCACTCCGCTGTACACTGCTGGCCAACATCTTCATTACTTCTGGATGCCTAGCTATCCACGAGAGTCTCCTTTCTTGTATAGTAGTGAAGTCCTCATTACCCCCGCAGGGACCGGCCGCATCCCCTCCCAGAGGTGCCGAGGGCCACAATAAAGAGGCCGTGTGTAGCTTCTCGTGTATGGGACCTTTCCGTACCCAAAATTGAGATGTTAGGCTAGGGCTGGGCAGCACGGTATGTGTGATCGGTTCAGGACGTGAGTCTGCAGATTCGTCAGTCCACTCCGTTACCACATTTACCATAGTAAATCCTTTTACCTTAGGAGGCGAACTCACCGCACTCGACTCCTGGCAAATGGCTCTCAAATCAGCAAACCTGCAATCCAATAATTGGTCCAAGGCTTCTAGTTTATTTTGTAATAGCACATGGAAGTCCTCCATATTAACAGCTTTATGTGATGTTCTGGTTTGTATGAAAAATAATAGCAGATGAATACTGCTCTACTAGAGTAATTAGTGTACTCGAGGGGGGTTGTGTATACGTGCGATGAAGTCACGGCCTACCATCTAGGTTCCATCTGTAGGAGCCCAGCCTGAGATAGTATATAAATATATAAAAGTGTCTTTCAGCTCCTTTTCTTCTCCAATATGTGCTTAATAAATTTCCATGCAAAAAGTCCAGTTTGAGAGGAGATATTCAATATATAGTTAAATGAACTCGAGGAGCTCCATGAGGTTGCTGCTGATCATGGCCGCTTCCCAGACACGCCCCCCACAAATACACATTTATACACACATATACACATTATTACTCACATGTCCAGTTATACACACACACACATGTATACACACACACATTTATACACACACATGCACAGTTATACACACACACGTATACACATTTACACACACACATGCACAGTTATACACACACTTATACATATTTACACACCTCACCCGGGTTAGCCCCCCATATTCAAAATTTTAACAAACGATCGTTCCATTTGTTAGATCTTTGTTAGATCAGGTTAGATCAACTGTTTTAATGAAAAAAATAGTTGATCTTACCTGATCTAACGTATATCTATCAAAATCAATAAAATTTGGTCCAGATTTTAGTTGAGTGGGGCCTAACCCAGTGATCACCCCTCCCTCTCACACAAACTAGGATTGTGAATACAGACATCTCAACCTGCAAAAACTAATTTCAGGGAGGTGGCTTCACCGGCTACTGTGCTGTGTACTGCGCCCCCCTCGGTTATATACTGGACACCTGAAAACCCTAAATAAGATAGAGTGAGACATCATTAAAGTAGCTTCCCACTAAAGTCACATTAAAAAAAGAAGCTTTATTGCACAACCACATACAACAAACCTATTTTCCAGTGATCTTACGCTTGTTGAATGCTTAAATATTTTACAATACATTTACAAAGTTTAATTACGTGCAGTGAATAAGGTAGTATTTGTGTTTTATTTTATTAAGTCAGTGGGGGCTTTTTAGTTACTGATACATGCTTTGAGGGTTTCATGGCATCCCAGCACGTCACCTCAACTAAAGTAATTCTTTAAAAAAACACTGTTTCCAGATTTGGCCACGTTGGATCATGGTACTTGTAGTTTCAGGGAGATTGCATTTCATTTGTGGGTGTCAGGGAGCCGCTATTACAATGAGGGAGACTCCCTGAACTTCAGGGAGAGTTGGGATGTCTATGAATACGGCCTCTTGCGTGATAGATCTAACGACAAAAACAGTTGATCTAACCTGATCTAACGTATATCTATCAAAATCAATAAAATTTGGTCCAGATTTCAGTTGAGGGGGGCTAGCCCCCTCATTAAAAATGCAATAGCTCAGTAATTAGACTAGATCTAACAAAACTTTTGGCTGATCAAACCTGTTCTAACGTAAAGCTATTATAATCAATAACATTTTGTCAACATTTTTGTTGAGGGGGGCTGGCTACGCCCCCCTGAAAAAGATTGTTAATATTTCATATTTTAAAATAGATCTAACAAAAAAAACCAGTTGATCTAACCTGATCTATCAAATATCTAACAAATGGAATGATCGTTTGTTAAAATTTTGAAATTGGGGGGACTAACCCGGGTGATAGATTTGCCCAAAAGCAGCCACCATTTCTCTCCCAGGGTTAGATACATTTGCCCAAAAGCAGACGGTATTTACTCTCCCAGAGTTATATAGATTTGCCCAGAAGCAGACGGCATTTCTCTCCCAGGGTTAGATACATTTGCCCAGAAGCTGTCTGCTTTTCTCTCACAGGGTTAGATATATTTGTCCAGAAGCAGCCGGCTTTTCTCTCCCAGGGTTAGATACATTTGCCCAGAAGCTGTCTGCTTTTCTCTCCCAGGGTTAGATACATTTGCCCAGAAGCTGTCTGCTTTTCACTCACAGGGTTAGATACATTTGTCGAGAAGAAGCCGGCTTTTCTCTCCCAGGGTTAGATACATTTGCCCAGAAGCTGTCTGCTTTTCTCTCCCATGGTTAGATACATTTGCCCAGAAGCAGTCTGCTTTTCTGTCCCAGGGTTAGATACATTTTATATATTCTGCCACGTTATTTTACTGAGTTAGTTACATTTGTCCAGCAGCAGCTGTCTCTGTACCTGAGTTAGTTACATTTGTCCAGCAGCAGCTGTCTCTGGGTTAGTTACATTTGTCCAGCAGCAGCTGTCTCTGGGCTAGTTACATTTGTCCAGCAGCAGCTGTCTCTGTACCTGAGTTAGTTACATTTGTCCAGCAGCAGCTGTCTCTGGGTTAGTTACATTTGTCCAGCAGCAGCTGTCTCTGGGCTAGTTACATTTGTCCAGCAGCAGCTGTCTCTGTACCTGAGTTAGTTACATTTGTCCAGCAGCAGCTGTCCCTGGGTTAGTTACATTTGTCCAGCAGCAGCTGTCCCTGGGTTAGTTACATTTGTCCAGCAGCAGCTGTCCCTGGGTTAGTGAGCTCTGGATCCCAGCTGCCTGTGGGTTAAGCAGGAGTAAGAAGGCTGTGTACAATCTGACCTCAGGTAATTTGTATATAACTGTGTATATGTGTGTATATAACTGTGTATATGTGTGTATATAACTGTGTATATGTGTGTATATAACTGTGTATATGTGTGTATATAACTGTGTATATGTGTGTGTGTATATAACTGTGTATATAACTGTGTATATAACTGTGTATATGTGTATGTATATAACTGTGTATATAACTGTGTATATGTGTATGTATATAACTGTGTATATGTGTATGTATATAACTGTGTATATGTGTGTATATAACTGTGTATATGTGTATGTATGTAACTGTGTATATGTGTGTGTGTATATAACTGTGTATATAACTGTGTATATAACTGTGTATATGTGTATGTATATAACTGTGTATATAACTGTGTATATGTGTATGTATATAACTGTGTATATGTGTATGTATATAACTGTGTATATGTGTGTATATAACTGTGTATATGTGTGTATATAACTGTGTATATGTGTATGTATGTAACTGTGTATATGTGTATGTATATAACTGTGTATATGTGTATGTATATAACTGTGTATATGTGTGTGTATATAACTGTGTATATGTGTGTGTATATAACTGTGTATATGTGTGTATATAACTGTGTATATAACTGTGTATATATGTGTGTATAACTGTATATATGTGTATATATGTGTATATGTGTGTGTATATGTGTGTATATAACTGTGTATATGTGTGTATATAACTGTGTATATGTGTATATAACTGTGTATATGTGTGTATAACTGTGTATATGTGTGTATATAACTCTGTATATAACTGTGTATATGTGTGTATATAACTGTATATAACTGTGTATATGTGTGTATAACTGTGTATATAACTGTGTATATGTGTGTATATAACTGTATATAACTGTGTATAACTGTGTATATGTGTGTATATAACTGTGTATATGTGTGTGTATAACTGTGTATATGTGTGTGTATATAACTGTATATGTGTGTGTATAACTGTGTATATGTGTGTATATAACTGTGTGTATAACTGTGTGTATGTGTGTATATAACTGTGTATTTGTGTGTGTATAACTGTGTATATGTGTGTGTATAACTGTGTATATGTGTGTGTATAACTGTGTATATGTGTGTGTATATAACTGTGTATGTGTGTGTATAACTGTGTATATGTGTGTATATAACTGTGCATATGTGTGTGTATATAACTGTATATATGTGTGTATATAACTGTGTATATGTGTGTATATAACTGTGTATATGTGTGTATATAACTGTATATGTGTGTATATAACTGTGTATGTGTGTATATAACTGTGTATATAACTGTGTATATAACTGTGTATATGTGTGTATATAACTGTGTATATGTGTGTATATGTGTGTATATAACTGTGTATATGTGTGTGTATATAACTGTGTATGTGTGTGTATAACTGTGTATATGTGTGTGTATATAACTGTGTATATGTGTGTGTGTATAACTGTGTATATGTGTGTATATAACTGTGTATATGTGTGTGTATATAACTGTGTATGTGTGTGTATAACTGTGTATATGTGTGTATATAACTGTGTATATGTTTGTGTATAACTGTGTATATGTGTGTATATAACTGTGTATGTGTGTGTATAACTGTGTATATGTGTGTTTATAACTGTGTATATGTGTGTGTATAACTGTGTATATGTGTGTGTATATAACTGTATATATGTGTGTGTATAACTGTGTATATGTGTGTGTATATAACTGTGTATGTGTGTGTATAACTGTGTATATGTGTGTATATAACTGTGTATATGTGTGTGTATAACTGTGTATATGTGTGTATATAACTGTGTATATGTGTGTGTATAACTGTGTATATGTGTGTATATAACTGTGTATATGTGTGTGTATAACTGTGTATATGTGTGTATATAACTGTGTATATGTGTGTGTATAACTGTATATATGTGTGTATATAACTGTGTATATGTGTGTATATAACTGTGTATATGTGTGTGTATAACTGTGTATATGTGTGTGTATAACTGTGTATATGTGTGTGTATAACTGTATATATGTGTGCATATAACTGTGTATATGTGTGTGTATATAACTGTGTGTATAACTGTGTATATGTGTGTGTATAACTGTATATATGTGTGTATATAACTGTGTATATGTGTGTGTATAACTGTGTATATGTGTGTATATAACTGTGTATATGTGTGTGTATAACTGTGTATATGTGTGTATATAACTGTGTATATGTGTGTGTATAACTGTGTATATGTGTGTATATAACTGTGTATATGTGTGTGTATAACTATGTATATGTGTGTATATAAATGTGTATATAACTATGTATATAAATGTGTATAACTGTGTATATAACTATGTATATAACTGTGTGTATATGTGTATATAACTGTATATGTGTGTGTATATAACTGTGTATATGTGTGTATATAACTGTATATATGTGTGTATATAACTATGTATATACATGTGTATATGTGTGTGTATAACTATGTATATAACTGTGTATATGTGTGTATATAACTGTGTGTATATAACTGTGTATATGTGTGTATATAACTGTGTATATGTGTGTATATAACTGTATATATTTGTGTGTATATAACTGTGTATATGTGTGTATATAACTGTGTATATGTGTGTATATGTTTGTATATAACTGTATATCTGTGTATATAACTGTATATGTGTGTATATAACTGTGTATATGTGTGTGTGTGTATTACTGTGTATATAACTGTGTATATGTGTGTATATAACTGTGTATATGTATGTGTGTATAACTGTGTGTATATAACTGTGTATATGTGTGTGTATATAACTGTGTGTATGTGTGTATATAAATGTGTATATAACTGTGTGTATGTGTGTATATAAATGTGTATATAACTATGTATATAAATGTGTATATGTGTGTGTATAACTGTGTATATAACTGTGTGTATATGTGTATATAACTGTATATGTGTGTGTATATAACTGTGTATATGTGTGTGTATATAACTGTGTATATGTGTGTATATAACTGTATATATGTGTGTATATAACTATGTATATACATGTGTATATGTGTGTGTATAACTATGTATATAACTATGTATATAACTGTGTATATGTGTGTATATAACTGTGTGTATATAACTGTGTATATGTGTGTATATAACTGTGCATATGTGTGTATATAACTGTGTATATGTGTGTATATAACTGTGCATATGTGTGTATATAACTGTGTATATGTGTGTATAAAACTGTGTATATAACTGTGTATATGTGTGTATATAACTGTGTATATAACTGTGTATATGTGTGCATATGTTTGTATATAACTGTGTATATGTGTGTATATAACTGTGTATATGTTTGTATATAACTGTGTATATGTATGTGTGTATAACTGTGTTTATATAGCTGTGTATAATTGTGTATAACTGTGTGTATATAACTGTGTATATGTGTGTATATAACTGTGTATATAACTGTGTGTATATAACTGTGTATATGTGTGTATATAACTGTGTATATAACTGTGTATATGTGTGTATATAACTGTGTATATGTGTGCATATGTGTGTATATAACTATGTATATGTGTGTGTATATATAACTGTGTGTATAGCTGTGTATATATATATATATGTGTATATGTATATGTGTGTATATAACTGTGTATATGTGTGTATATAACTGTGTATATGTGTGTATATAACTGTGTATATGTGTGTATATAACTGTATACAACTGTTTATATGTGTGTATATAACTGTATATGTGTGCATATAACTGTGTATATAACTGTGTATATAACTGTATAAATGTGTATATGTGTGTATATAACTGTATATAACTGTATAAATGTGTGTATAACTGTGTATATAACTTTGTATGTGTGTATATATATATATATATATATATATATATGTGTGTGTGTGTATAACTGCATATGTGTATATAACTGTGTATATGTGTGTATATAACTGTGTATATATGTGTGTGTGTGTATATATATATATATATATATATATATATATATATATATATATATATATATATATATATATATATACATGTGTGTGTGTATATGTGTATAAATGTGTGCAGTATATGTGTGTATAACTGTGTGTATAAATGTGCATAACTGTATATGTGTGTATAAATGTGTGTATGTGTGTGTGTGTATATATATATATATATATATATATATATATATATATATATATATATATATATATATATATATATATATATATATGTAAAATATTAGCAACAGGAGAGCACTCTCACTTACAAAAAACACGTGCCAGGGTGCAAGCAAAAAAATGAATAATATCAATGAACAGATGGCTGCACTCACTGGTCCTTTTCAAACATATTTATTTCTGTGACGTTTCGGGGACCGTATCCCCTTCCTCAGACAGAGGACACATACAAAATGCATCCCTTTATACCCACTAATACAAACAAATAAAGACCCCACCCCCCACAAAGTGGAAAAAACCGCCAAAGGTTGTCATAGCAACCACCCAAACACAGTGAACACAATACATCAACAGTGATATATACAGAACATAAAAATAACCATCTCATCAGTAATAACAACAACAGAAAATCATATATAACTGACAAAATGATATAGCATTCCTAGTATATGTTTATAGTATCAAACCTATAGTCTTAATATGTTGCGGACACGCTGCTATTCACAAACTATATAGCCATGTCTAAGCCCTATTCTACCAATGCCTTATTAATCAAATAGACGATGTTATTACCACACTTTGGGGACAAGAACAAATAGCAAAACAAATGTGCACATCCATTAATGCGTAATTAGATCAATAAATAAATGAGTAAACTTAGCTTTCTCCTACCTCAGGGCTGCTACATCTCAGAGAGCGCGCGTACATGCAAGGCAGGGGGCGTTGCTAACAGTGTAAGCCCGGAGACAGCATGTGGTACGTCATCACGTAACCCGATCACAACACAGACTCAGCTGTTCACCCTGGGGAACACTCGTAGCACTCAAAGAGCCTCAAGCAGTAACAGGCTACTGCTACTATTGCATTGCCGGTGATACAATAAAATACGAATTATGGGAAAAACTCAAATGATTAAAAAACTAAAATTATAAGGAAAGTCAGATAATGAAAAAAATCAGATGCTAAACAAATACAGCTTATGAAAAAAATACAGCTTATGCAAAAGATACAGCTTATGAAAAACAACAGCTTATGAAAAAAAACCAGTATACATATAATAGCCGAATATGATCTTATACAGTGTCTATACCATACCTAATATTAAGCCTAAATAATGCAACTTTACATAAACCAAAGAATACAAAATGTTTAAAGGGATGTATAGCGATATATATCTAACTTGGATTAGTGGTACATGTAGTCCAGACCCACTTTTTATATCAGTACATGTACCAACCTAAAAAATAAGGCAATCAATATGGGATAGAGCCGAATGAATACATATTCCTAGCTCAGGTTAAAACATGTGAAACTCAAAAAAAATATATTTTTTTAGTTAAAAAAGGATAGGTTATAAAAAGAATATGTTATGTACCACGGCCATTCAAAAAAGATATGTTATATACAACGACCATTCAAAAGGGGAACTGATTGTCACATATTTTTAAATCTAAACCTTACCTAATGTCAAATGAACAAAGGCTATACTTGAGCCTCTGGTGCCCTAGGACCAAAAAACTCTGCTCACAGGTATGTCTGTGGGAAAAAAAATTCAAAGAAACTCAGGATACTACACCTACTATAATCTTATGGCTTATGGACTCCCAAAAAAAAGGAAAAGGGCTCGTGGACTCCCAATCACAATGGATCATTGGACAACTCATTAAATGAACTCCTTAAAGAAAACAGTGCCAATCCAGCATTGAATTTAGTCCATTAGGGTGGATGGTGTTCAGACGATATGTCCATCTAGCCTCAATTTGGAGAAGGATTCTGTTCCTATCGCCACCCCTCTTCAGTGGGGGAACATGGTCTATGAGGACAAACCGTAGATCAGTAGGATTATGTCCCGCCTCCAAAAAATGCCTAGCAACTGGTTGGTCACTTTTCCGATCCTTAATTGCTGTTCTTATGGCCGAACGGTGGTTCGCCATACGAGTTCGGGCATCATCAGATGTTTTGCCCACATAGAATTTCGCACAACTGCAACTCAGTAGATAGACAACAAATGTAGTAGTGCAAGTCAGCCGATGCCTTATGGTGAATTTTTTCTTTTTGTGGGGGTGGCTGAATGTAGCTCCTGGAAGCATTGAGTTGCACGTTGTGCATCCGGTACAGCGATAACAGCCAAGTTTTTTTGGTTGGAGCCAGGTAAGTTGTTGGTAACAGTGACTCGGATCTGTCTTCATGAGGAGATCCCTCAAGCTAGTGTTCCTTTTATAGCCAACCCTAGGGGGTGCCCAATTAGATAGCGGAAGACTTGGGTCACTTTGCATAATGTGCCAGTGGCGGCGAAGGCTCATCCCAGTAGTTCTTAAATCTGGAGTATATTTAGTGACAAAAGTCATCCGTGGGTTTGTATCGTCATTTTTCTTCGGATTAGCCAGATTGGCCACTGTGCATTTTTCTTTCGCTTCTTTAATACTTCTGGGGTTATACCCCCTATCCAAAAATTTGTTACTCATTAGTTCTAATTGTATATTTTGATTGGAGTCATCGCTATTATTCCTAATGACCCTTGTCATTTGAGCTTGAGGTATAGCTTGTAATAGTGCTGGAGGGTGACAACTAGTGGCATGGAGTAGTGCATTTCTGTCCGTAGGTTTCTGGTATAGAGTATGACCAAGTTTATTACCTACTTTAAAGATCCTTAGATCCAAAAAGTCCACTGACTCTGTACTGTGTACCGTCTTGAATTTTACTGGAGTATCCAGTTGATTCAGAATGGTAAACCACTCCATGAGGTCCTGTTCAGACCCTGCCCAAATCAGGAACAGATCGTCTATGTACCTTTTGTAAAAAATTACTTCTTTCTTGTGTTGTACCGCCATTATTGTACGCTCAAAATGCTCCATATACAAATTTGCCAGAGAGGGAGCCACATTTGAGCCCATGGCCGTACCTGTGACTTGCTGATAGAAGGATTTTTCAAACCGGAAATAATTGAGAGTAAGGCTCAAATCCAAAAGTTCCAATAAATAGTCAACAGGTGGGCCAACATACGGATATTTCAATAGACTGTCACGTACACATCTCTTGCCATCTTCATGTGGAATTATTGTATACAGACTCGTGACGTCTGCTGTCACCAGTAGCCAGTGTTCTTCAATATCCAACACGCGTAAAGAATCAAGTAATTGGGATGAGTCCCTCAAAAATGAAGCCATCTGTTTCACACATGGTTGTAAATAATAATCTACATAAATGGCCAATTTGGAAGTGCACAAACCCCTGGCGGAAACGATTGGTCGTCCTGGAGGATGATGGATATCCTTATGTATTTTTGGAAGCGTATAGAGTATAGGACACATTGGACTTTCAAGAAGGAGACTGTTTCAGTGTCTATCCATCCATTGTTATATCCTCGATCAATTGAGGCAAAGATAAGTAACTGAAATCTTGCTGTTGGATTCCCACTCAGCCGAATATACGTTTTATTGTCGGCTAGTTGTGTCATAATCTCATTCTTGTAGTCAATATAATTCTGAACCACCACGGCCCCACCTTTGTCCGCTGTCCTAATGATGATTGAAGCATCACTTGCCAAGGATTTAATCGCCTCCCTTTCATCTTGGGGTAGATTGTGTCGAAATTTGTGTGTAGAACAGTCACTTAGTTCTTGAGTGACCAACCGCATGTAGGTCTTTATGCTAGGATTGGAACTAGTAGGGTCAAAGGCACTCTGTTTCTTAAAAGGATTCGGCACACTGTTGGCATCTTGATCCCTAAAGTGATGTTTTAGGCGTAACAGTCTTTGAAATTTCTGACAATCAATGTAAATATCAAAGGGATCAGCCTTACGTGAAGGTACAAAATTCAACCCTTTATTTAAAAGTCTATGTTCTGCTTCAGATAAGACATGATTGCTGATATTGAGAACCAGACCAGTATGTTCAACCCCAGTAGTTGTTATCTTGGAGGTCTCGGTGGTTTTGCTATGCTACCCACCCCTCCGCGGGTGCGGCCGCGGCCTCTTCCTCGTATTTGTTGGCCAGACCGGGTGGTAACCCCGTGAAAAAACTGTTGTTCCCAAGTTGTGGGTACCATGGCACCCTCACTTGTTTGTGGAGCATCAGAATCGGATCCAGAACTACTGTCCATAGTCTGTAACGATCTCTTAGTATATTGGCGCTGGCGTCTCTGTACTTTTTGGAACTCATCAGTAGGAGATAGATTTCTGGTTGCTGCATTGATAAAGCTATTTTCATGGTTAAACCAAAATTCATTAAAATTATGGGGGGAGATAAATTCTCTTGTGCATTGGTAAACATTGTATATTAAGAATTTCTGGGGAAAAGCGTGCGGGGATACTCGCCTAGATGTGCTAATTTCCTATGCAAATAGTTATATTGATTTAATTTTGAGACATGGAGGATTTTAATTTCAGTTTTTTATCTCCCCCCCATAATTTTAATTAATTTTGGTTTAACCATGAAAATAGCTTTATCAATGCAGCAACCAGAAATCTATCTCCTACTGATGAGTTCCAAAAAGAACGAAACAGGCTTGTCTAGTGAGTGATTTCTGGTTTGCTGTCATAATCCTGTTAAAAGGTTTGCTGTGTTAAAACAGTATTTTTGAAGCAAAAAAACTGAGAATTTGCATATCTTACCCACAATTCTCTTGTGCATTGGTAAACATTGTATATTAAGAATTTCTGGGGAAAAGCGAGCGGGGATACTCGCCTAGATGTGCTAATTTCCTATGCAAATATTTATATTGATTTAATTTTGAGACATGGAGGATTTTAATTTCAGTTTTTTATCTCCCCCCATAATTTTAATTAATATATATATATATATATATATATGTGTATATGTGTGTATATAGCTGTGTGTATATAACTGTGTATATGTGTGTATATAGCTGTGTGTATATAACTGTGTATATGTGTGTATATAGCTGTGTGTATATAACTGTGTATATATGTGTATATAACTGTGTATATAACTGTGTATATGTTTGTATAACTGTGTATAACTGTGTATATGTGTGTATATAACTGTGTATATGTGTGTATATAACTGTGTATATGTGTGTGTATATGTGTGTGTATATAACTGTCTATATGTGTGTGTATAACTGTATATGTGTGTATATAACTGTGTATATGTGTGTGTATATAACTGTGTATATAACGGTGTATGTGTGTATATAACTGTCTATATGTGTGTATATAACTGTGTATATGTGTGTATATAACTATGTATATGTGTGTGTATATAACTGTCTATATGTGTGTGTGTATAACTGTGTATATATGTGTATATAACTGTGTATATATGTGTATATAACTGTGTATATGTGTGTATATAACTGTGTATATGTGTGTGTATAACTGTGTATATATGTGTATATAACTGTGTATATGTGTGTATATAACAGTGTATGTGTGTGTATATAACTGTCTATATGTGTGTATATAACTGTGTATATGTGTATATAACGGTGTATGTGTGTGTATATAACTGTGTATATGTGTGTATAACTGTGTATAACTGTGTATATATGTGTATATAAATGTGTATATGTGGTTATAAGTGTGTGTAAATGTTTATATAAATGTATATATGTGTATATATATATAAAACTGTGTATATGTGAACAGATTTGGAGAAGGCTATATAAGGAAGTGTGGGGCGGCCATCTCCGGAAAATAATTTTTATAGACAGCAAGAAGTTTTTGTCTGAGTCATGATCCTGCCCCTGCAGCTGGAGCCCTTAAGGTAATTGCTTATCCTTTCTAGGTAGAGGGTCTAAGCACATTAGGGGTTAATCCCACTCCTTGAGCTCGAGGACCTTATCATAAATCTATTCATTTTGTGATGTAGTGTGGGCTGTGTATGCGGGGCACGGTGGTGTTTATGCAGGGAAGATTTTCTACATAGGAGAGTAGTATGACGAGCACGGCAGTTAATATATCTTCTGCCATTATTGCCTTACTGGCAAGGGGACATTTGATAGTTTTATTCCCTTCAACCCTGAGCTGGTATGAGAGGTATATAATATCTCTAAAAAGGAGGGTGTTTTTCCTGAAGCCATTTTTTCAATATCTCTGAAAACACTAAAGGTCTATGCCACTATCCCTCAGACGCAATGGTTTTTCTTGTTAAAACCCCCCCCCTTTTTTTAATTTACTTTCAAATCGAGGGGATTATGTTACGGTTACCATTAGTCTCGCTGAGAGATGGACCGCTTAGTAGCCTGGATCCCTATTGCTAAAGAGGGGAGAAGCTGCTTTCCATAGTATTCTATATGAGTCTCGCAAATATAGAATAATCTCCCTTAGCTGCAGTACAGCTAGGATACCCTTCTGCCCACAAAAACGAGTCAACGCTGCGATTGAGGGTCAAACAAGAACTCAGGACTGGGATGCCCAGCCTGCTTTTTATTAAGGTTACATGCACACAGGGCACTCCCAGGGGGAGAGGGGGGGAAGCACAAAATCCCCCATCACACATTTAGATAGAGAGCACTGTCCTTTTGACAGGCCACAATAGGATTACAGTACTTAAGATAACAAGTTTACAAGTTCATCTTATCAATTAGCAGTCTGGCTCCAGAGGTGATTAGACAATAGTTTCTAAAAGCTGAACAAAAAGAGTTAACTCTTTATGAAATGATACTTGTTACGGTTTTCTTGGAGCCCTTCTTAGGCGCTGGCTTGCTGGTTCAGGCATTGCTGCTGGGAAATAAGCTCTTCACAACAAAATAACTAATGCTTCTGTAACAGTGCTCCCTTTCTGTGGAACACTCTGGCAGACACGGTCTGACCCCTTTTCGGGGCAGACTAAGGCTGTCCAGACCGCTGGTTATGCGGGGCTCAGGTCGGTTTGTCTGGACAACCCGTCGGCGTTGCCATTCTGTTTCCCATGTCTGTAAGTAATGGTGAAATTGAAGGGTTGCAACGATAAGCTCCAACGTAATAGCCTGCCGTTATCTCCAGAGACCCGGTTCAGCCACACCAACGGGTTATGGTCGGTGACCAGAGTGAACTCCTGACCATATAAATAGGGAGTCAATTTCTTTGATGCCCACACCAAAGCCAAACACTCCTTTTCGACCGCTGCATAGCTGACTTCGCGGGGCAGGAGCTTCCGGCTGATGTAGGCAACTGGATGCTCCCCTCCATCTTCGCCTACTTGGCTGAGGACGGCTCCCAGCCCGTACATGGAAGCATCTGTATGGACGATAAAACGTTTGTTAAGGGCTGGGGCCGCCAAGACAGGAGCGTTAATTAGAGCATTTTTGAGAGCCTGGAAAGCCGTTTCACAGTGGGGAGACCACAGGACCTGTCGAGGTAAGTTCTTCTTGGTCAAGTCAGTCAGGGGTTTGGCAAGTGTGCTGTAGTCTGGTACGAACCGTCTATAGTACCCTGCCGTGCCCAGGAAGGCTAGGACCTGAGTCTTAGTGATGGGGGTGGGCCAATTGGCAGCTTCTATTTTGGCCGGCTCTGGTCGCTGCTTTCCACACCCCACCCGGTGACCCAGGTACTGTACCTCGGCCATCCCAAAGTGGCATTTTTCTGGCTTCAGAGTCAGGCCAGCAGCCCGGATCTGATCCAGAACCATTCCCACATGAGCTAAGTGGTCCTCCCAGGACTCACTGTGGATCGCTATGTCGTCCAGGTAGGCGCAAGCAAAACTCTGGAAGCCATCCAGGAGCCTATCCACCAAGCGCTGGAATGTAGCTGGGGCATTCTTCATCCCAAACGGCATTACCCTAAACTGATATAAGCCGAATGGGGTGACGAATGCCGACTTGGGGATAGCCTCCGGGGCCAGGGGAATCTGCCAGTAACCTTTGCAGAGGTCAATAGTGGTCAGGTAATTTCCCCTGGCTATACGATCGAGTAGCTCGTCTACCCTGGGCATAGGGTAAGCGTCCGTCACGGTATTTTCATTGAGCCTCCGATAGTCTACGCAGAACCGGGTGGTCCCATCTTTCTTGGGCACCAAGACAACTGGGGAGGCCCAGGGACTATCGGAGGGCTCAATTACCCTGAGCTGGAGCATCTCATCGATCTCCTTCTTCATTCCTGTCCTAACTGCTTCGGGGATTCGGTACGGAGCCTGGCGCAAGGGAGCTTGTCCCGGAGTATCTACCTGGTGGGTGGTTAAAGTAGTGTACCCTGGCTTCGGGGAGAAGGTGAGGTGTTTGGACTGGAGGAGTTGGTTGAGCTGCTCCCTTTCAGTGGGGCTAAGTCGGTCCCCTATCTGAACCTGCGCCACTATACCTGTGGGGAGGCTCTTTTCTAATAGGTCTGGAATGGGTAAACTGTCGGGGTCTTCCTGAGGGGAACAACATACGGCCGTCACGTTCTCTGGTCGCTCAAAATATTCCTTGAGCATGTTTACATGGAATGTCTTTCTAAGATTGTTGTCGTGGCAGCTAGCTATCACATAAGTGGTGTCTCCCCTTTTCTCTACGATCTGGTAGGGACCCTGCCAGGACGCCTGCAATTTGTCTGTCTTCACCGGCTTAAGTACTAACACCTTTTGTCCTATGGTGAAGATTCTCTTTCGGGCCCCCCGATCGTACCATACTTTCTGTCTTCTCTGGGCCAACTGGAGATTAGCCCGCACGGATTTGGCTAATTGCTCCATTCGGTCCCTGAGTTCCAGCACGTATGGCACAATTGGGACACCGTCAGCCTCCATCTCTCCCTCCCAGTGCTCCCGGATCAGGTTTAGGGGTCCCCGTACCTTTCTTCCGTAGAGCAACTCGAAGGGAGAGAACCCTGTCGTTTCCTGGGGCACCTCCCGATAAGCAAATAGGAGGTGCGGCAGGAAGCGTTCCCAGTCTCGGTATTCCTGAGTGAACGTCTTGAGCATTTGCTTGAGGGTCCCATTGAACCTCTCACACAGCCCGTTCGTCTGGGGGTGGTATGGGGAGCTCAGGAGGGACTTAATTTTGCAAACCTGCCAGAGTTGTTGGGTCAATTCAGCCGTAAATTGGGTGCCTCGGTCGGATAGGATTTCTTTTGGAAATCCTACCCGGGAGAACACCTGTACTAGTGCATTCGCTACCGTATCCGCTTGTATGTTGGATAGGGCGACAGCCTCTGGGTACCTGGTAGCGTAGTCCACTACGGTAAGAATGTATCGCTTACCGGAGGGACTAGGGGTAGCCAGTGGTCCCACTAGGTCAATAGCAACCCGGCTGAAGGGTTCCTCTACAATGGGCATATTTACTAGCTGGGCTTTAGGGTGATCGCCTCGCCTTCCTACTCGTTGACACACATCGCAGGTGTTACAGTAAGTTCTAACGTCAGCGTGCACCCCTGGCCAAAAGAACGTGTGAGTAATGCGGTGTAGGGTACGGGTAACGGCTAGGTGGCCTGCTAAGGGGATGTCGTGGCCTATTTTGAGGATTTCTTGACGGTATTTGTGGGGCACTACCAGCTGTCGCCTACGCTGTCCCCTTTTCTCTGTCCAGCGGTATAGTTTCCCTTTTTCCCATAAGAATGTTTCGTTATCTGCCCCGCCCCCTCCGGTCTCTGCTCGTTCCCGGTACTTTTGTAAGGTCGGGTCAGTCTTAGACTCTGCCTCGAAAGCATCTGGGGTGTCCCAGGGTATGGGGCCTAACCTGTCAGGCAAGGTCGGGGTAGGTCTTACCTGTGTCTCCCGCACTGGTGAGAGCTCTCGCTCCGTCCGGACTTGGGCCCGTGTAGTCACTGGGTCCGCCTCGTTGTTGCATACTGGAGCATAGGCAGAAGTCATGGGGCCCAAATCGTTGCCCAGTAGTACTTCGGCAGGTAAATTATCCATTAGGCCCACGTTCACAGCCCCCTTTCCCGCTCCCCAATCAAGATGCACTTTAGCTGTTGGAATTTTGTACACATCCCCCCCCCCGCAACTCTAACGGCCACAGTCTGTCCGGATCGCTTGTGCTCTGGCACCAAATGACTCTGTACCAGCGTGATAGTAGCCCCTGTGTCTCGCAATCCCTCGGTAGATCGCCCCTCAAGCCATACCCTCTGCCGATGGTGCTGGCGGTTATCTGAGGCAGCATATACAGGGTCTGCCTCGTGAAGCGGCCCCACATATCCCTCCATAGGGGCCTCTTGGTTAACACAGAGGGCCCGGGCCGGACGATAGGACCCAGAGGGGTAATTGTAATTCCTGGGTGTCTGGTGCGTATTAAGGGGGCAGCTAGCCATGAAATGCCCTGGTTGCTTGCATCGGTGGCAAGTCGGTCTGGGACGCTCAGAGCTGTTATTGGGTGGTCCTGAGTGTCGGACGGGCCCTGTGGGCACCGGGGCTCGGAATTCAGCACGAGGGGGTGCACGGTAAACCTCTCTGGGTTCGACCCGTGCTGGAGCTCGGTAGTTCATGGGTTCGTGAAGACGGGAGTCATAATGTTCATCGGCCAATTTGGCTGCTTCTTCTAAGGTAGAAGGCCGCCTGTCTCGCAGCCATTCCTTCCCTTGCTGTTCCATGCCATTATAAAAATGTTCTAAGAGAAACAATTGTAAAATTTCCTCGCCAGTCACCGCTTTACTTCCGCTCAGCCAGTGATTTGCCGCTCTCCGCATTCGGTGCGCCCATTCCATATGGGTATCGTTAGGCTTCTTTTCCGTGCCCCGAAACTGTCGGCGATACGTGTCCGGAGTTACAGCGTACCGTCGCAACAGTGTCTCCTTAACTAGCTCATACTGTGTCACTTCCTCAGCACCCAGAGTACGAAAGGCTTCCAGGGCTCGCCCGGATAGTTTCCCAGACAATATCGTGGGCCACTCTCTGTTGGGAATCTGGTGCAGGGCACATTGCCTTTCGAAGTCCGCCAAATATTCATCAATCCCTGTCTCGCTCTCTAGGAAGGGTCGAAATGCCGCATAGGGTATCTTGGGCCTCCCAGCATTTTTGACAGGGATGATTACCTGCGGGGCTTCAGCATTGCGGTGTGCGTTCGCTAGGTTGAGTTCGTGGGCTCGAGTCTCTCGTATATCCTCGTCCGCCTCCGCCATCAACTGCTGTACCAATTCCATGGAGGGGTTCGGCCCGTATAATGAGAGCCTTTCCCGAACAATCCTGGTTTTTTCGTCACTAATCGTGGTCGGTGTTTCCGCCATTGTGAAGCTCTGATCCAGTTCGGTCAATTCTGCGATCAGCTCTCTCCTCGGCCGGTTGCTGGCGTACCCCCCTCTGCTTTCAAGTAAATCCTTTAGGGTTGTACGCTTCAATTTTTCGTAAGCGCTCTCCATCCATTCTGTACCTCTCCTAGGAAATCCAGGAAAATCCCGCCGCTGCCGCCAAATGTTACGGTTACCCTTAGTCTCGCTGAGAGATGGACCACTTAGTAGCCTGGATCCCTATTGCTAAAGAGGGGAGAAGCTGTTTCCATAGTATTCTATATGAGTCTCGCAAATATAGAATAATCTCCCTTAGCTGCAGTACAGCTAGGATACCCTTCTGCCCACAAAAACGAGTCAACGCTGCGATTGAGGGTCAAACAAGAACTCAGGACTGGGATGCCCAGCCTGCTTTTTATTAAGGTTACATGCACACAGGGCACTCCCAGGGGGAGAGGGGGGGAAGCACAAAATCCCCCATCACACATTTAGATAGAGAGCACTGTCCTTTGACAGGCCACAATAGGATTACAGTACTTAAGATAACAAGTTTACAAGTTCATCTTATCAATTAGCAGTCTGGCTCCAGAGGTGATTAGACAATAGTTTCTAAAAGCTGAACAAAAAGAGTTAACTCTTTATGAAATGATACTTGTTACGGTTTTCTTGGAGCCCTTCTTAGGCGCTGGCTTGCTGGTTCAGGCATTGCTGCTGGGAAATAAGCTCTTCACAACAAAATAACTAATGCTTCTGTAACAGATTAATTTTTGAATAGAGGATTGGAGAGCTCCTTTCCTCAGATTTTTGGTTTTGGGATCGAGTGGTGTGGCTGGGTCCGTCCTTGGATCTGCAGCGTCAGCCTTTGCGGCTCTAGAGAGTCTGTTCTTTCTCTCACACGCTTAGGGTTGGAGCAGCAGACAGAGCGGTAAGGGGATTATAGTTGCATGCACATTGTAGTTAGTTCGGGGACATAGACTGCGGGTGATGATTTGCAGACTGAAGTTTCTGTCTGTTTAAATATGTGCTAGAGGTACGCAAGTATTTGTGATACCGACTCTGGGGTATTAGAGGGGGGTGGAGGGGGGTAGAGAGGGGGTTGGGGGAGAGAGAGTAGAGGGGGGATAGATTATTCCTCCATACAGGGTGGCTTGTTCCCCCCGGAGGTTGCAGCACGTTTCGCTGTTGCATACTTTTGGTGCTTGTTTGTCTCCAAAGTCCAGATGTTTATTTGTGATTGTGCTCGTGCCCGATTGTCCCGGGTCTACAGGCCTTGGGAGGGCCTTTGCAGTTCCCTACAGGTGTAGCTGTCCCTGAGTGTTGTGCTTTTCGTTACAGACTGGCGCGCCTTAGCGTTCTACTCAGACACGTTTTTGAGTTGTTAGAGGATACTATCCTTAATGGACACGGTAATTCGCAGTATCAGAGAGAATCGATTCCAGAAGATTCCTGAAGGAAATATATAAACAAATAAAAGATATCCTAACAGTATAAAAGAAAATATAAGGCAACCCGTAGGTTAACGCCCAAGAAGAAACAGGCCTACCCGCAGAACCAGCCGAACGGAACCCTGATCTTCCAAAAAAACTGTGAAGGATCTTAATAAATGGACAATCAGAAGATTACTTCATCTCCTCCTGTCTAATGAGGTGAGCCATTAGAAGTGGAAGACTGCGGATTACTGTGTCCATTAAGGATTGGATCCTCTAACAACTCAAAAACATTTCTGAATAGAACGCTAAGGCGCGCCAGTCTGTAACGAAAAGCACAACACTCAGGGACAGCTACACCTGTAGGGACCTGCAAAGGCCCTCCCAAGGCCGTAGACCCAGGACAATCGGGCACAAGCACAATCACAAATAAACATCTGGACTTTGGAGACAAGCAAGCACCAAAAGTATGTGACAGCGAAACGTGCTGCAACCTCCAGGGGGAACAAGCCACCCTGTACAGAGGAATAATCTCCCCACCTCTCCCCCCCCTGGGTTGTTACGTTCCATCTAGAGTCTTGCTGGCTCCGTGTCGAGACTATGTGGGCCTTGTTAGATTCCTTTGGGTCTACGGCCTTGTCGTCGGTCTCTAAGAAATCGGGTTGGCACCGATGCTCTGTTGGGATGGCTGTGGCCATTCTTCCTCTCGTTTTTGAGCTGGTGTTGGGGTTCTTCTGTCCCCCTGTTTCAGACCTGCCAACACTTGGGCTGGCCCGGCTGGGAGTAGGTTCTGAGATGCGTTGTCATCTTCAGGATCTAGGTTGGCATAGTTGCTAGCTCCCTGGGCTTACAAGCAGAAGGTCCAGGGTTCCAATCTACCTTCGTGTTCTGGTTGTAACCTCTATTCTTGGGGGTGCAGTAGGCCTCGTTGAGGTTATGTGCTTCCCCTTTTGGAGACCTATGTGTAGGTCTGGCGGGTAGATTGCCTAGAGGTTCCCTCTGTCTGGGAGGTTTTTTTTTGCAATCTGTTTATCCTGCTGGCTGCTTTTTACTTCTCAGCAAGTATTCTTCTGTGTCATCTTGATGATGGCTGCGTGTTCTTGACTCAGGTGGTTTTCATCTGGGTCTGCTACATGGTTTTTGTGTCTGAATACTTCAGTATTCTATGTTCTGACAAAGTGAGGACCCCATCTTCAGTTGTCTTTCAGTGCTTTGCACAATGTTTGAGAGAGAGTTTTCTTTGTCCTGATGCCTGGTCCTAAACTTTTTGGTTTCTGCTTGGTCTGGGCATGCCTCCCTTGTTTATCAGGACCCATTTGGGTCTTTGTGAGCTGGACTCGCTATTGGGAATTTCCTTTTTTGGGGGGAAATTTTGTGGTGACCTTTTGGTCTCCCTTTGGTTCTTCCTGCTCTATCCCTTTAGGTGTTCAGGTGGGGGACTGTTGGCTCAGTTGAGTCTGATTTTTGCGGTCTCTAGCTAGGCTTCTGCACTATCTGCGGGTCAGTGTCCTTGGGGCTTTTTCCTTTTCAAAGTTTTCTTGGCTTCGGACGAAGCGGGGTTTTTGTTGGGTAGTGGTTTCAGGCTTGGTGCCCTCAGAATGGGCCGCCTATTGTACCCTCCCATCTTGGCATTGTGTCCTCTATAGCTTGGGTATTGTTTTCCCAACAGTAATGAATGTAGCTGTGGACTCTTTCCATTTATGAAGAAAAACTTAAATTATGCTTACCTGATGATGATTTTCTTTTCTTCTGATGGAAAGAGTCCACAGCTCCCCACCCGTGATTATTATGTTGGGCGTCGTTATTTTATTCTTCTGACACCTTTCACCCTGATATTTCTTCTACTGTAACTTGTTCCTCTGCAGAATGACTGGGGGATGAGGGAAGTGGGGGGAGTATTTAAGCCTTTGGCTGGGGTGTCTTTGCCTCCTCCTGGTGGCCAGGTTCTTAATTCCCAAAAGTAATGAATGCAGCTGTGGACTCTTTCCATCAGAAGAAAAGAAAATTATCAGGTAAGCATAATTAAGTTTTATCATCATTATTGTTATTTCTTTCTAATTACACAGTGAATCCACGGATCATCTTAATTACTGTTGGGAAATATCACTCCTGGCCAGCAGGAGGAGGCAAAGAGCACCACAGCAAAGCTTTTAACCCCTTAATGACCGAGGACGTGCAGGGTACGTCCTCAGAAAAAAGGCAGTTAACGCCTGAGGACGTACCCTGCACGTCCTCGGTGTGGAAAGCAGCTGGAAGCGATCCTGCTCGCTTCCAGCTGCTTTCCGGTTATTGCAGTGATGCCTCGATATGGAGGCATCCTGCAATAACCTTAGATGGCCATCCGATGCAGAGAGAGCCACTCTGTGGCCCTCTCTGCACCGGACATCGATGGCCGGTATCGTTGGTGGGTGGGAGCCGGTGTGGGAGGTGGGTGGCGGCCATCGATGGCCCTGGTCATGTGGAGGGGGGCGGGATCGTGGGCGTGGAAGTCCGGGCACGCGGGCGCACGCACGTGCACGAGGGGGCACGCGCCGGGGCAGGGACCGGGTGGGGACCGCTGCACTACAGAAAAAAATGTGTCCCAAAATAAAAGTGGGACCAATAATTTTTTTAAAAAAACCCTTAAGCGTTATTTAGGTGGTGGGGGTTGGTCCGTGGGGGGGGGGGAAGCTACACTACAGAAATAATAAAAAAAAAAAAAAAAAAAAAAAAACATTTAATTGTGCAAACTGGGTACTGGCAGACAGCTGCCAGTACCCAAGATGGACCCCAATAAGGCAGAGGGGGAGGCTTAGAGAGCTGTTTTGGGGGGGATCAGGGAGGTTGGGGGCTAAGGGGGGATCCTAAACACAGCATATGTAAATATGCTTTTTTTTTTTTCTTTAAAAAAAAAAAAAAAACTTTTATTTTAGTACTGGCAGACTTTCTGCCAGTACTTAAGATGGCGGGGACAATAGTGGGGTGGGGAGGGAAGGGAGCTGTTTGGGAGGGATCAGGGGGTGGGATGTGTCAGGTGGGAGGCTGAACTCTACACTAAAGCTAAAATTAACCCTGCAAGCTCCCTACACACTACCTAATTAACCCCTTCACTGCTAGCCATAATACACGTGTGATGAGCAGCAGCATTTAGCGACTTTCTAATTACCAAAAAGCAACGCCAGTCATATATGTCTGCTATTTCTGAACAAAGGGCATCCCAGAGAAGCATTTACAACCATTTGTGCCATAATTGCACAAGCTGTTTGTAAATAATTTCAGTGAGAAACCTAAAATTGTGAAAAAATTAACGTTTTTTTTAATTTGATCGCATTTGGCGGTGAAATGGTGGCATGAAATATAGCAAAATGGGCCTAGATCAATACTTGGGGTTGTCTACTACACTACACTAAAGCTAAAATTAACCCTAGAAGCTCCCTACATGCTCCCTAATTAACCCCTTCACTGCTGGGCATAATACACGTATTTTGCGCAGGGGCATTTAGCAGCCTGATATACTTCAGGAAAATTTTCTTCTGTGAAAAGCACACTGGTCTAAAAGAGGCTGCCTCCGGGTGGTAAATCGCCATAGAACAAGCCACTGAGCTGCTGTTCGTTCCTGGTAGAACGCTTCTCTCTTTGTATGCAAATTATTATGACCCTGGGGAAGTCTCCCTATGGGTGATGGGGGAAACCAGACGTGGACTCCTTGCCCAGTGTGCTTAGAGGAATGTGGCTGCACCTCACTGACGAGGCCCATAGGAGGCCGAAACGATCGTCTGGGGTTGTCATGTTCCTTGTTCAGAGGAGAATTGCCTGGTATTTCGGGGCTGGACTGACCTTACTTGGCGGGATCAGACTGATATACTTCAGGAAAATGTTCTTCTGTGAAAAGCACACTGGTCTAAAAGAGGCTGCCTCCGGGTGGTAAATCGCCATAGAACAAGCCACTGAGCTGCTGTTCGTTCCTGGTAGAACGCTTCTCTCTTTGTATGCAAATTATTATGACCCTGGGGAAGTCTCCCTATGGGTGATGGGGGAAACCAGACGTGGACTCCTTGCCCAGTGTGCTTAGAGGAATGTGGCTGCACCTCACTGACGAGGCCCATAGGAGGCCGAAACGATCGTCTGGGGTTGTCATGTTCCTTGTTCAGAGGAGAATTGCGTGGTATTTCGGGGCTGGACTGACCTTACTTGGCGGGATCAGACTGATATACTTCAGGAAAATTTTCTTCTGTGAAAAGCACACTGGTCTAAAAGAGGCTGCCTCCGGGTGGTAAATCGCCATAGAACAAGCCACTGAGCTGCTGTTCGTTCCTGGTAGAACGCTTCTCTCTTTGTATGCAAATTATTATGACCCTGGGGAAGTCTCCCTATGGGTGATGGGGGAAACCAGACGTGGACTCCTTGCCCAGTGTGCTTAGAGGAATGTGGCTGCACCTCACTGACGAGGCCCATAGGAGGCCGAAACGATCGTCTGGGGTTGTCATGTTCCTTGTTCAGAGGAGAATTGCCTGGTATTTCGGGGCTGGACTGACCTTACTTGGCGGGATCAGACTGATATACTTCAGGAAAATTTTCTTCTGTGAAAAGCACACTGGTCTAAAAGAGGCTGCCTCCGGGTGGTAAATCGCCATAGAACAAGCCACTGAGCTGCTGTTCGTTCCTGGTAGAACGCTTCTCTCTTTGTATGCAAATTATTATGACCCTGGGGAAGTCTCCCTATGGGTGATGGGGGAAACCAGACGTGGACTCCTTGCCCAGTGTGCTTAGAGGAATGTGGCTGCACCTCACTGACGAGGCCCATAGGAGGCCGAAACGATCGTCTGGGGTTGTCATGTTCCTTGTTCAGAGGAGAATTGCCTGGTATTTCGGGGCTGGACTGACCTTACTTGGCGGGATCAGACTGATATACTTCAGGAAAATTTTCTTCTGTGAAAAGCACACTGGTCTAAAAGAGGCTGCCTCCGGGTGGTAAATCGCCATAGAACAAGCCACTGAGCTGCTGTTCGTTCCTGGTAGAACGCTTCTCTCTTTGTATGCAAATTATTATGACCCTGGGGAAGTCTCCCTATGGGTGATGGGGGAAACCAGACGTGGACTCCTTGCCCAGTGTGCTTAGAGGAATGTGGCTGCACCTCACTGACGAGGCCCATAGGAGGCCGAAACGATCGTCTGGGGTTGTCATGTTCCTTGTTCAGAGGAGAATTGCCTGGTATTTCGGGGCTGGACTGACCTTACTTGGCGGGATCAGACTGATATACTTCAGGAAAATTTTCTTCTGTGAAAAGCACACTGGTCTAAAAGAGGCTGCCTCCGGGTGGTAAATCGCCATAGAACAAGCCACTGAGCTGCTGTTCGTTCCTGGTAGAACGCTTCTCTCTTTGTATGCAAATTATTATGACCCTGGGGAAGTCTCCCTATGGGTGATGGGGGAAACCAGACGTGGACTCCTTGCCCAGTGTGCTTAGAGGAATGTGGCTGCACCTCACTGACGAGGCCCATAGGAGGCCGAAACGATCGTCTGGGGTTGTCATGTTCCTTGTTCAGAGGAGAATTGCCTGGTATTTCGGGGCTGGACTGACCTTACTTGGCGGGATCAGACTGATATACTTCAGGAAAATTTTCTTCTGTGAAAAGCACACTGGTCTAAAAGAGGCTGCCTCCGGGTGGTAAATCGCCATAGAACAAGCCACTGAGCTGCTGTTCGTTCCTGGTAGAACGCTTCTCTCTTTGTATGCAAATTATTATGACCCTGGGGAAGTCTCCCTATGGGTGATGGGGGAAACCAGACGTGGACTCCTTGCCCAGTGTGCTTAGAGGAATGTGGCTGCACCTCACTGACGAGGCCCATAGGAGGCCGAAACGATCGTCTGGGGTTGTCATGTTCCTTGTTCAGAGGAGAATTGCCTGGTATTTCGGGGCTGGACTGACCTTACTTGGCGGGATCAGACTGATATACTTCAGGAAAAAATTTTCTTCTGTGAAAAGCACACTGGTCTAAAAGAGGCTGCCTCCGGGTGGTAAATCGCCAGAGAACAAGCCACTGAGCTGCTGTTCGTTCCTGGTAGAACGCTTCTCTCTTTGTATGCATTTAGCAGCCTTCTAATTACCAAAAAGCAAAGCCAAAGCCATATATGTCTGCTATTTCTGAACAAAGGGGATCCCAGAGAAGCATTTACAACCATTTATGCTATAATTGCATAAGTTGTTTGTAAATAATTTCATTGAGAAACCTAAAGTTTGTGAAAATATTTGTGAAAAAGTGAACAATTTTTTTTATTTGATCGCATTTGGCGGTGAAATGGTGGCATGAAATATACCAAAATGGGCCTAGATCAATACTTTGGGATGTCTTCTAAATAAAAATATATACATGTCAATGGATATTCAGGGATTCCTGAAAGATATTAGTGTTCCAATGTAACTAGCGCTAATTTTGAAAAAAAGTGGTTTGGAAATAGCAAAGTGCTACTTGTATTTATGGCCCTATAACTTGCAAAAAAAGCAAAGAACATGTAAACATTGGGTATTTCTAAACTCAGGACAAAATTTAGAAACTATTTAGCATGGGTGTTTTTTGGTGGTTGTAGATGTGTAACAGATTTTGGGGGTCAAAGTTAGAAAAAGTGTGTTTTTTTCCATTTTTTCTTCATATTTTATAATGTTTTTTATAGTAAATTATAAGATATGATGAAAATTATGGTATCTTTTGAAAGTCAATTTAATGGCGAGAAAAACGGTATATTATATATGTGGTTACAGTAAATGAGTAAGAGGAAAATTACAGCTAAACACAAACACCGCAAAAATGTAAAAATAGCCTTGGTCTCAAACGGACAGAAAATGGAAAAGTGCTGCGGTCATTAAGGGGTTAAATATCACTCCCCTACCCGCAAACCCCTGTCATTCTCTTTGCCTGTGCAAGGAGGTGGTAAAGTTTTTTTAGGTGTCTGAAGATTCTTCAATCAAGAGTTTATTATTTTTAAAGCAGAACTGGTTGTTCTGTTTTTTTTGTTTTTTTCTGGGGTCTAGCTGTGTTCCACATCAGTCTCTTCAGTAGAGCTGTGGTGGCTTTTGAGCATTTGGAAACTGGTGGGGGTTTTCACTCTCACTGTGCCTTCCATATCTGGTGCTGCCCTATCCTGTATGCCTGATTAGGATTAGTCAGACTTTCATTGTTCCACGGGTCTATGGGGGAGGAAACCTTTCCATATCTGTGTGCTGCCCTGCTGCCGGGCAGATTGGTCTCAGGTAAGCGTCTATTTATTATTTTCTTTGTCAGAAGAAAAGGTTATGGCACTTCTCTGGGAATTGGGACTGTTGGGGTTTTTGTTTACTGGCAGTATGTTGGGCACTGTTTGACACTTTGGAGGAGAGGCTCTTAGTTTAGCAGCAGTGTTTGCGGCGTATGTTTGTTTTTAAAGCCGTCTTTTTTTCTTTGCATAATTATGGAGGCGGGTCTTCTTGTCATGCCCACGAATGGGAGGGGCAGTTTGCTGAGGCGGCAATTAAGTTGCGTGCCTTTCCAGAGCTCTGCTTGTGTTTCGGTCTGTTTGGAGGTTGCTTGTGGCGTTGTCGGCTAAAACCCCTTGGGCTTTTCTTTGTGCTGCAGTTTTTTTTTTAGTCCGGATCATGTTTTTTTTTTTTTCAGGAGGTCAGGTAGGCTCCAAGCAGGGTCTGTTAAGGTTCAGAGGCTGCCTGGAAGGTTTAGTAGTTTTTGTTTAACTTTTTTTGTTTGTTTGTTTTTTTGCAGTAAAAAAGTTGTCCTTTTAAAATTTAAAGGGCCTGACGTTTTTTAATTTTTGCGAAACTAATTTGATTTATTTTTGTGAAAGATGGATCAAGAGGCTTTGCAAGATGTTACATGTAGCTTATGCTTTGACTCTAATGTGGAGCCTCCAATCCCTTTTTGTTCATCATGTATTGATAGGACATTACATTATAGGGATAGACTTTTTTTTTAATCTGAGCCATCATTAGCTAAGGCGGATGCTGTTCAGGGGTCTCCTGTCCAGGATATGCAGAAGCTTTCTCCTCAAACATCCCATCCTGTAGTGTCTATTCATGCAGTGCCCAGTGTTTCATCTGTTACTCCAGTTGGGGTCTCCTTGCAGGACATTGCTACCCAGATATCCTCTGCTGTAACTGATGCCCTGGCGACTTTTCCTATGTTACAGGGGAAGCGTAAAAGGAGATATAAGGATTCAGGGAGTAAGGTATCTGAATCAGGTGTTGCTATGTCAAATAGTTCCTCTCATAGATCTGAGGGTGAGGATTCTTTGGTAGAGGAGATCTCAGACTCAGATAGTACAGACTCAGATAGTATAGTTCCTTCCACTGATGCTGAAGTGTTAACTTTCAGGTTTAAGCTTGAGCACCTACGGGTGCTTCTCAAGGATGTTTTGGCTACTTTGGATGACTCTGATGCCACGGTTGTAGTCACTCCAAAGAAATCCAGTAAGCTGAAAAAGTATTTTGATGTTACTTCTGCGGTGGAGGTTTTTCCTGTTCCAGACCGTGCTTCTGAGATTATTGCACAGGAGTGGGAGAAGACTGGGATTCCTTCTCCAATTTTTGAGAATTTTTTTCCAATTGCTGATTCTGTTAAGGAGTATTGGCAGACAGACAAGGGGGAGGGTGCTATTTCCACTTTAGCCAAGTGGACTACTATTGCCATAGAGGATAGTTGTTCTTTTAAATATCCTATGGTTAAGAAGTTGGAGGCGTTTAAAAGAATGTATGTTTACCAGGGGTTGCAATGGCAGTCTGTGGTGTGTATTGCTACTGTCACTAGTGCGGCAGCATATTGGTTTGATGCGTTGTCTGATTGATTCAGGCAGATACGCCTCTTGAGGAAATTCTGGATAGGGTTAAGGCTCTTAAATTGGCTTATTCCTTTATTACAGATGCCTCTTTGCAGGTCATCAAGTTGGGAGCAACGATTTCTGTCTTTGCTGTTTTGGCTCGCAGGGCTTTGTGGTTGATGTCTTGGTCTGCAGATGTGTCTTCTAAGTCTAATCTTTTGTCTATTCCTTACAAGGGTAAGATCTTGTTTGGGCCGGGCTTAGCTGAGATTATTTCAGCTATTATGGGAGGAAAGAGTCATTCCCTTCCCCAGGATAAGAGAAGTAAGTCGAAAGGTCGTCAGAGTAATTTTTGTTCCTTTCGTAACTTTGCAGGCAAGCCTTCCCCCTCTTCTTCCAAGCAGGAACAGTCCAAGTCCTCCTGGAAGTCCAATTAGTCTTGGAGCAAGGGGAGCAATCTAAGAAGCCTGTCTCTGACTCAAAGTTAGCATGAAGAGTCTGTCCCCGGTCCGGGAGCGGATCTTGTGGGGGGCAGACTTTCCTTTTTCACTCAGGCTTGGGTTCAGGATGTTCCAGATCCCTGGGCGGTGGATGTGGTATCCCACGGATACAAGTTGGAGTTCAAAAGTTTTCCTCCCAGGGGCAGGTTTCACCTTTCAAGATTATCTGTAGACCAGATAAAAAGAGAGAGGTTCTTACGTTGTGTCCAGGATCTTTCTGATCTTGGACTCATAGTTCCTGTTCCAATTCAGAAGCAGGGTCTGGGTTTTTATTCCAACCTGTTTGTTCCCAAACAGGAGAGAACTTTCAGGCCTTTTTCTGGATCTCAAATATGTAAACAAATTCCTCAGAGTTCCATCATTCAAGATAGATGCTATCCGTTCCATTTTTCCTTTGGTTCAGGAGGGTCAGTTCATGACTACTGTGGATTTAAAAGATGCGTATCCGCATATTCTCATCCACAAGGATCAACACAAGTTTCTAAGGCTTGCATTTCTAGACGAACACTTTCAGTTTGTGGTTCTTCCCTTTTGGTCTTGCAACAGCTCCCAGAATTTTCTTGAAGGTCTTGGGAGCATTGTTGGCAGTGCTCAGGTTGCGGGGTGTTGCAGTGGTGCCTTATCTGGATGATATTCTGGTTCAGGCATCATCTTTTCAACAAGCAAATTCCCACACAGAGTTGTTGTTGTCTTTTCTGCGCTCCCACAGAGGGAAGTTGAATTTAGGAAAAAGTTCATTGGTTCCAGATAAAAGAGTGGTATTCTTGGGAACCATTATAGATTCTCTAGAGATGAAGATCTTTCTGACAGAGGTCAGAAGAACAAAGTTATTCAACTCTTGTCTTGCCCTTCAGTCCTCTCCTTGGCCGTCAGTGGCTCAGTGTACATCATTCCGTTTGCTCGGTTTCATCTCAGACCCTTGCAGCTATACATGCTCAGACAATGGAATGGGGATTACGCGGATCTGTCTCCTCGAATTGTTCTGGATCAGGCAACAAGAGATTCTCTTCCGTGGTGGTTGTCTCAAGATCTTCTCTCTCAGGGAACCTGCTTTCGCAGACCTACCTGGGTGATCGTGACCACGGATGCCAGGCTGCTGGGTTGGAGAGCTGTTTGGGGCTCATTGAAGGCTCATGGTCTATGGACTCAGGAAGAGTCGATTCTTCCCATAAATATTCTAGAGCTGAGGGCAATCTTCAATCCTCTTCTGGCCTGGCCTCAGCTAGCTTCAGCCCAGTTTATCAGATTTCAGTTGGACAATATAAAGTCAGTGGCTTAAATCAATCATCAGGGAGGAACTCAGAGTTCCTTGGTCATGACAGAGGTAGCCAAGATTATTCAGTGGATGGAGACTCACAATTGTTGTCTGTCTGCAATTCACATTCCCGGGGTGGACAATTGGGAGACGGATTTTCTAAGCAGACAAACTTTTCATCCGGGGGAGTGGGAACTTCATCCATAAGTGTTTTCCAGCTTGATTCTCAGGTGGGGACAACCAGAGTTGGATCTCATGGCATCTCGTCAAAATGCCAAGCTCCCGAGGTACGGGTCGAGGTCAAGGGATCCTCAGGCTGTATTGATAGATGTTCTGGCAGTTCCTTGGGAGTTCAATCTGGCATTTGTTTTTCCTCTGTTTGCTCTTCTTCCTTGGGTAATTGCTCGGATCAGACAGGAGAGGGGATCAGTGATTCTCATTGGCCTCGCAGAATCTGGTATGCAGATCTGGTGGAAATGTCATCTCTTCCACCTTGGAGACGTCATTGAGGAAGGACCTTCTACTTCGGGGGCCCTTCCTTCATCCAAATCTCATTTCTCTGAATCTGACTGCTTGGAGATTGAACGCATAATATTATCTAAGCCTGGGTTTTCCGAGTCGGTTATTGAGACTATGATTCAGGCTCGTAAGCCTGTGACTAGAAAGATTTATTATAAGATATGGTGTAAATATCTTTATTGGTGTGAATTCAAAGGTTATTCTTGGAGTAGAGTTAGGATTCCTAGGATTTTGTCTTCTCCAGGAGGGTCTGGGGAAGGGTTTATCTGCTAGTACCTTGAAAGGTCAAATTTCTGCTTTATCTATTTTGTTGCACAAGCGTCTGGCGGATGTGCCAGATGTTCAGTCTTTTTGTCAGGCCTTGGTTAGAATCCTGCCTATGTTTAAGATTGCCTCTCCTCCTTAGAGTCTTAATTTGGTTCTTAGAGTTCTTCAACCGGCTCCATTTGAGCCTATGCATTCTTTGCATATTAAAATGTTATCTTGGAAGGTTTGGTTTTTGGTTGCTATTTCTTTGTCTCAAAGAGTTTCGGAGCTTTCAGCACTGCAGTGTGAATCTCCTTACCTTATTTTTCATTCTGATAAGGTGGTCCTGTGTACTGCCTTAGGTTTCCTTCCCAAGGTTGTTTCAGATAAGAATATTAATCAAGAGATTATTGTTCCTCCTTTGTGTCCTAATCCTTCTTCTCATAAGGAGCGTTTGTTGCACAACCTGGATGTGGTTCGTGAAATATTATTTACAGGAGACTAAGGAGTTTTGCCAGTGTTCTTCTTCTTGGGCCTTCAAAAATGAAGCTTCTGTGGAACAGATTTTCAAAGCTACCACTTGGTCATCTTTACACACTTTTTCTAAATTTTACAAGTTTGATACTTTTGCTTCGGCTGAGGCTTCTTTTGGGAGAAAGGTTCTTCAAGCAGTGGTGCCTTCCGTTTAGGTTACCTGTCTTGTCCCTCCCTTATCAACCGTGTCCTCTAGCTTGGGTATTGGTTCCCAACAGTAATTAAGATAATCCGTGGACTCACCGTGTCATTAGAAAGAAAAGGAAATTTATGCTTACCTGATAAATGTATTTATTTCTTGACACAGTGAGTCCACGGCCCGCCCTGTATTGTTTAGACAGTTTATTTTTCTATAAACCTCAGGCACCTCTACACCTTATGTTACTTCCTTTCTCCTTTCCCTTTGGTCGTATGACTGGGGGTTGTGGGTAGGGGAATGATATTTAACAGCTTTGCTGTGGTGCTCTTTGCCTCCTCCTGCTGGCCAGGAGTGATATTTCCCAACAGTAATTAAGATGATCCGTGGACTCGCTGTGCCAAGAAATAAATAAATTTATCATGTAAGCATAAATTTCCTATTATTTATTATTATTATTAGTATTACTATTATTAGTGTTGTTGTTGTTATTGTTATTATTGTTATTATTATTATTATTGTTATTATTATTATTATTGTTATTAGTAGTAGTAGTAGTGTTATTATTATTATTATTATTAGTATTAATAATAATAATTTTATTATCAGTGTTATCATTATTATTTATTAGTATTATTATTATTAGTGTTTACTACATGAAGTGAGGTTTGACAGGGATAGGAACATGCAAACATTATCAAAATTAGCTTTGACCCTTTTGTGAAATAAGAATTTTGATTGGTTCCCAGATTCTCTAATCTATTTATGTCAGGCATTTTATTCCGGTTTATTTTATAGATAAATAAGATGCTACAACGTGATAAACACTCCTAGTTTTCAATTACTAACATTTATAGTACTGTAAGGGGCACTGTACTTTAAAATGTCCTTCCCTTAAACGTGTTTCCATTGATCTATTTTCTTCTTTACCTTCATTTTGTCATTTCAAATAGCTGTTTTTGCCTGTTGAAACTGTCACTTATACTGAAAATATAAAGACATAAGTATTCTCTTTAGAAAAGCTATTGATACAAAACCATTATCACTTATAAACCTCCCTGTGGGGTATAAAAAGTGATTGGGAACACATTAAGGGAATTACATTGCAATATAATATCCATTTAAGCTTTCTAGGGCATCAAACATAGACCCATAACATTTTTGTCTGATATATTAAGGAAATAATGGCTTCAGCTTTGCTATTTACTATGTTGTACACTTTAAAAAATGACAAAATATATTTTCCCCATATATTGGCTACATTGCAAACTAAAAGCCTTCTCTATAAACGCTTGCTCTGATAAAAACAAGATATCATTTGCATGGTTACCTCACAGTGAGTGTACTGAATTTAAACAGGAACTACAATGCTTACAAATTACTATAACCTGCTTTGGTTTAGCACTTGATTTGTTTATTTCTTATATAAAACTTACAAATGATTTTACTTGCACTGAATGTGTGGTTTTGCTTTCTACAAGGGAATGTGGCTGGTTTAAAGCTTGTTTATTTAAACACCACTATGTCAGAAAGGGACATTTTGTTGAAAATGTAAATGCACGTAGATGAATTACATATTTGTAAGGAAAATGACTGAAAGTATTGCTCATATAACTTGCTTTAACCTGTAAGATTGTGCCTTTAAGAGACTGTGCCTTTAACAGAGTTAAACTAAATTATTGCAAGTAACCTACACTGTATTTCACTTAGTCACGCGGGACTGGTAAACAACTGATATGTATCAGTGATAAGGAGTTAGAGGTAAACAGAGTACAATCATAACTCTGACAAGGGGGGCCCTGCAGCAGATGTGGGCTGGGAGATATGACACTGTGATGGGACATCTTGATAACGCACACTGACTGGGAATCAAATAGCTTATTAGCAATGCTTATTTGTATGCTGTGTTCATTACGTTAAAGGGTTAAGTTATATTATTATTATCAGTGTGCTAGGTACCATATTATTATTGTTGTTATAGTATGAATAAAAATAGTGTTACACGTTGCTTTTAACATAAATGATTGCTTAATATTATACAGCAGACATGTATTAGACTAGGGGAGAACCTAAAATACAAGGGTGTTAGGATTGATGTCAGGGATAGCCCAGGACTACTCGATAGCTTGGGTGAGGCTAAATGTCAGCTGGCCAGATGCTTGGGCTTTAGTCCAACCTACAGGGGGTGTCTCAGAGGTCTGTGGATTGGTGCCAGAACTATTACATAAGTTAACAGTATAAAGAAGGGTACTTTTGAGCAATATGTCGAGATAGCGCACGTGCTGATAGACGCATCAGGCAGTGTTGTTCTAAAGACCACCATCTACTGGCCGATTGCCCAAAAGACCTCTCCCAATCGCCACTATCTAGGATGAAGGACTATAAGAATCACGGTGGAACTGTGATGTATTAATTGTTGTATTAGATTGTGCTTAGATTGTAGAATATAAGTAAAAGTAACTTAGATTTTCACAAGTAACATAGTTATAACCTATATAGCTTTTGCAAGAATTATAGAGTTGTGTGGTTCTATATAATCCAATTGTGGAATAAAGCTATTATTGTTATTGTAAGCATTGCAAAAACCTGTGAGACAGTCTCTCATTTCCTTTGCTCTAAATGATATGATACACAAGCTGTATTGCTTACATCCGGAAAGTACCACAAAACAATATTTAGAAAGAGAAATATGTGCAATATACATGTATTGGCAAAAATGCTTCTAGTAAACGTTATCACTGTTTTAGTGTTTGCACGTGCATGTGAAGCATAGCTAGATATTCTCAGTGCGCCAGCATTTTATATACTGCAGCTGCTCAGAGAGCTAGTGGGGTTTGTATCACCTCAGCGATTAACAAATTGACTCATTACCAGATGGTACAAGCATCTTATGCTCTCTGAGCAAGTTCTGGTGCACAGTGCATATTTAAATACACTTTTGAAACCGCTATAGCTTTTATAAGAATGTGTTTTGCTAATACATTTATATTACAAAAATGCTTCTATTCAAAACTGAAATGCATCCATGTTGATTCCAATTTTGGCTGGAATGTCCCTTTAAGTTATTTTTTTGTTTCTTCACATAACTTTTCATTAGTTATTTTTATCTCTTAAAACTTTTTTTGAATTTAATTTCTTGTGTCATAAACCATAAACCAAGGGACATTAAAAATAACATTTTTATAATTATTTATCAGTAAATGTTACAAAATCTATTCTTATTTCTTAAGAAAACAATTTAACTTATCCTTGTTTTTCCCTTACAGACAACATTCCAGGGTGGATCACTCAACTAATTAATTGAGCCTGCTGAGATAAAGGGTGCCGCAAATAGCCAGTCATTTGATGTATCCCAGTAATCATTGCAAGGCGACAGTGAGACAGCAAACAGTAATGAGTGACCCTGTGTATAGCAATTCACTTACTGCTAATACAAACCCCATAATGATACAAACGGGAGAGAAATCATTTACTTCTACTGATTGTGAAAAGACTTTTGCATTAAAAAAAGATCTTCATCAAAGGACTCACACAGGAGAGAAACCTTATACCTGTACAGAGTGTGGGAAAGGATTTGCAAAACAAAGTAATTTGCTGTATCATATAAGGACTCACACAGGAGAGAAACCATATACATGTAGAGAGTGTGAAAAAGGATTTGCTTGTAAACAAACTTTGCAAAATCATGAAAGGACTCACACAGGAGAGAAACCTTTTACCTGTACAGAGTGTGGGAAGCGATTTATACATCAAAGTGCTTTGCAATTTCATCAAATGACTCACACAGGAGAGAAACCTTATACCTGTGCAGAGTGTGGGAAAGGATATAAACAGAAAGCTTATTTGCTTATTCATCAAAGGATTCACACAGGAGAGACACCTTACACCTGTGCAGAGTGTGGGAAAGGATATAAACAGAAAGCTTATTTACTCATTCATCAAAGGATTCACACAGGAGAGAAACCGTTTACATGTAGAGAATGTAATAAAAGATTTGCCTATAAAAACGCTTTGCAAAATCATCAAATTAGTCACACAGGAGAGAAACCTTATACCTGTACAGAGTGTACGAAAGGATTTGCCTGTAAACAAGCTTTGCAACATCATGAAAGGACGCACACAGGAGAGAAACCTTATACCTGTACAGAGTGTGGGAAAGGATTTGCAAAACATAGTCATTTGCGAAATCATCTAAGGACGCACACAGGAGAGAAACCATATAGGTGTACAGAGTGTGGGAAAGCATTTACACAAAAAGGTTCTTTGCAGTATCATCAAAGGACTCACACAGGAGAGAAACCATATACATGTAGAGAGTGTACTAAAAGATTTGCTTATAAAAATGCTTTGCATGATCATGAAAGAACTCACACAGGAGAGAAACCTTATACCTGTACAGAGTGTGGGAAAGAATTTACACAACAAGCTAATTTGATTATTCATCAAAGGATTCACACAAGAGAGAAACCATATGCACAGAGTGTGGGAAAGGATTTGCCTACAAAGAAACTTTGAAACATCATGAAAGGACTCACACAGGAGTGTGGGAATGATTTGAATACCAAAGTAGTTTGCAATACCATGAAGGGACACAGGATGGAAACATTATACGTATACAGAGTTTGGGAAAGGTTTTACACAAAAGGGGAATCTTAAAACTCATACAATGATTCACTTAAAGGATTACTTTATGTTATCATTTTTAAGCTAAGCAACTAACATATTAAAGTTAATAAACATTAATTAAAATCTACTGACCTATATTTTCTCCAAAACGAAGTTTCATAACGTTCTAAAAGTTATATCTTTTATTCGCCGATGATGTCACGTTATCCTTCCCACTATTTTCAGCACTGCATGTTCAAAAAACTTAAACCAATAACTTTGTGTTTAAAGCGCCATTTTGAAACCTAGGTATTGTAAACGGATTGGTACAGAGCAAAGGATACCCACGGAGTGGGTTTGGAAAACAATTTTTGCAGACAAGATTTCTGCTATACAGTAGAGATATGTTAATGAAATGCTATTGATAAAAAGCGTATTTGGGGTAGTTAGTTAGTAACAGGCATAGAAAATATTTACTTACAGTGGCCCTTTAAGAAAAATCTTACAAATGTGTAAAAAAATAAAAAAAAGGAAAAATTTAAGTAATCATAGAAAAATGAAAATGGCTTTAGTCACATGGCATAACTATGCTTTTAAATACATAGTGTATGTTATTTTAGCAAACATTTAGAAATGCAATTTAAAGTCAAATGTGTGTGTGTGTGTTTATGTATGTGTATATATGTTTTTATCACAAAGCGCATCTGGCCAGCTTTCTAGTCACAGCCCGGCCCGACCGCACCATTACACTCCCGCTGTCAGAGCAGGAGCGAGCTGCACTGAGTGTAATGGCGCGGTCGGGCCAGGCTGTGACTAGACAGCTGGCCAGATGCGCTCTGTGATAAAAACAGACCTGCTCAGAAGAGCACAGAGAGCGGGTCTGAAAAAGTATTTTTTAATAAAAATTCACAGGCAATATTAGATTGCATAAAGCTAGCGCTAATATAATGTTACATAATTATGCACTATGTGCAGAATTATATAACATTATATTATAGGTTTACTGGCCCTTTAAATTGGGTAATAATAACAACTATTACTATTCAGCTGCCGATTTGGTTAATTCCAAGAGCGAGCGCTGAAAAATCGCTTTGAGACCCATTGGGAGAAAGGCACTTTATAAATACTAGTTGTTGTTGTTATTATTATTATTATTTTTTATATATATATATATATATATATATATATATATATATATATATATACAGGGAGTGCAGAATTATTAGGCGAGTTGTATTTTTGAGGATTAATTTTATTATTGAACAACAACCAGGTTCTCAATGAACCCAAAAAACTCATTAATATCAAAGCTGAATATTTTTGGAAGTAGTTTTTAGTTTGTTTTTAGTTTTAGCTATTTTAGGGGGATATCTGTGTGTGCAGGTGACTATTACTGTGCATAATTATTAGGCAACTTAACAAAAAACAAATATATACCCATTTCAATTATTTATTTTTACCAGTGAAACCAATATAACATCTCAACATTCACAAATATAAATTTCTGACATTCAAAAACAAAACAAAAACAAATCAGTGACCAATATAGCCACCTTTCTTTGCAAGGACACTCAAAAGCCTGCCATCCATGGATTCTGTCAGTGTTTTGATCTGTTCACCATCAACATTGCATGCAGCAGCAACCACAGCCTCCCAGACACTGTTCAGAGAGGTGTACTGTTTTCCCTCCTTGTAAATCTCATATTTGATGATGGACCACAGGTTATCAATGGGGTTCAGATCAGGTGAACAAGGAGGCCATGTCATTAGATTTTCTTCTTTTATACCCTTTCTTGCCAGCCACGCTGTGGAGTACTTGGACGCGTGTGATGGAGCATTGTCCTGCATGAAAATCATGTTTTTCTTGAAGGATGCAGACTTCTTCCTGTACCACTGCTTGAAGAAGGTGTCTTCCAGAAACTGGCAGTAGGACTGGGAGTTGAGCTTGACTCCATCCTCAACCCGAAAAGGCCCCACAAGCTCATCTTTGATGATACCAGCCCAAACCAGTACTCCACCTCCACCTTGCTGGCGTCTGAGTCGGACTGGAGCTCTCTGCCCTTTACCAATCCAGCCACGGGCCCGTCCATCTGGCCCATCAAGACTCACTCTCATTTCATCAGTCCATAAAACCTTAGAAAAATCAGTCTTGAGATATTTCTTGGCCCAGTCTTGACGTTTCAGCTTGTGTGTCTTGTTCAGTGGTGGTCGTCTTTCAGCCTTTCTTACCTTGGCCATGTCTCTGAGTATTGCACACCTTGTGCTTTTGGGCACTCCAGTGATGTTGCAGCTCTGAAATATGGCCAAACTCGTGGCAAGTGGCATCTTGGCAGCTGCACGCTTGACTTTTCTCAGTTCATGGGCAGCTATTTTGCGCCTTGGTTTTTCCACATGCTTCTTGCGACCCTGTTGACTATTTTGAATGAAACGCTTGATTGTTCGATGATCACGCTTCAGAAGCTTTGCAATTTTAAGAGTGCTGCATCCCTCTGCAAGATATCTCACTATTTTTGACTTTTCTGAGCCTGTCAAGTCCTTCTTTTGACCCATTTTGCCAAAGGAAAGGAAGTTGCCTAATAATTATGCACACCTGATATAGGGTGTTGATGTCATTAGACCACACCCCTTCTCATTACAGGGATGCACATCACCTAATATGCTTAATTGGTAGTAGGCTTTTGAGCCTATACAGCTTGGAGTAAGACAACATGCATAAAGAGGATGATGTGGTCAAAATACTCATTTGCCTAATAATTCGGCACTCCCTGTATATATATATATATATATATATATATATATATATATATATATATATACTTTCAATGGATACAATGGCCCTAGCTCAATACGTAACAATGCTAAAAACGTTAGTGTGCCTTGATAATTGAAGTAAAATGTTAGAGATAAAATAAAATTATAACAAAGCATGTCAAACATACTAAAATAAACTATTACAACAACACACACATACATTTATATATATATATATATATATATATATATATATATATATACATACATACATACATACACACATATATATATACGCACAGCTGTAGAAAAAAAATAAGAGAGCACACTGCAAAATCAGTTTCTCTGGTGTAACTATTAATAGGTATGTGTTTGCGTAAAATAAACATTTATGTTTTATTCTATAAGCTACTGAAAACATTTCTTCCAAATTCCAAATAAAGAATATTGTTTTTTAGAACATTTACTAATACTAATGTTTTAACTTAGCAAGAGTTCAGAAATCAATATCTGGAGGGAATAACCCTGATTTTCAATCACAGCTTTCATACGTTTTGACATGCCCTCCACCAGTCTCTCACATTGCTGTTGGGTAACTTTGTTACTCCTGGAGAAAAAATTCAAGCAACTCAGCTTTGTTTGATGGTTTGTGACCATTCATCTTACTCTTGTTCACATTCCAGCAGTTGACAATGGGGTACAGTTCTGGAAATTGTGCTGGCCATGATAGGGTCTTGATCTCATAGTCCTTCATCCACACCTTGATTGACCTGGCTGATAAGCATGGAACACATAATTTAGCATTAAATTCATTTGTAAAATAATTATAAAATATTTCTGTGTAACAAGGGCATATTTTGCAACAAAATCTGCTTAGACCTCTAATCTCTTCGGTGTAAGGTGTTTGAGAAATGTTTTCACTGCTGTATATAGAGAGAGGCTCATTATTGTGCTATGTAGAGACATTGTACACTAGCTTTTCTGCATAAATGTTTTGAAAATAATCCATTTCTATAGCCCATCTGGGAGTGTTTTTTGTAACAATGTATAGTTTTGCTTATTTTTTAATAAAATTCTGCTGATTATCAGACTCCTTATGTGTATAATGATATCCCTTTAAGAAGCAGCAGTAGTGTAGTTAAAGAACGTCTAAAGTCAAAATGAACCTTTCATGATTCAAATAGAGCACACAACAAGTTTCCAGTTCACATTCATTATCTAAATGTGCATAATCTGTTTATAAGCACACTATCTGAGGCACCAGCTACTACAGATCATGTACAAGATTCACAGAATATAAGTAAAATAAATAAAAAATAAAGCTAACTGCAATTTTTTAGAAACAAATCTACTACTCATGTGAAATTTACACTAAAAGATTTTGCATTGTCTATTTATTATGCATTTATTGATTATACTATTCTGCTGTATTTAGTGGTCCTTTAAATCAAGCACTGTTCTCATGCTATTGGTTAATATCATGTAATATGATTATATTGTTTTAATAAATATTTTTTTTAAAGTAAAAGTCTCTCCTCTCTCTCTTCTATCTCTCTCTCCCTTTCAATTTGTTCTTGTTGAAGGTAATGGTAAAATATCATGTTGCAGCAATGTCTCTGGTAAATGAGTAATATCCCTAATTTCCATTTTTAGATGTTCAAAGTTATCCCTTTTTCTAGCATTACCAACAACTGACGATGGAATATTCAGTTCAGCCATAGCTTTCATAAAAGTCTCCCAACCTTGCGGTGTTTTGCGCATGGTCACATTGTGACTTTGTGTAGTGCAACGTACTAAGTCTAGTATGTTTGAACCAATGATTGTTTGTTTTTTGTAAACAAACTCCCCATTATCATTGCAACTAGTTATATGTTTGGATTGTGCCATTTTAGAAAGAAGTAATTCAGCATTTTTCTTAAACCGGTCATGCACATTGTTAACAACTTCATGAAATATTCTATCACCTTTTTCAATAGATACACTACTTGTGTTATTATCAGTGTGAATAGGATCTCCTGGGGGCATTAAAAGTCTTAAAGCAGTATTCTCTCTAGAATTTTGTTTAGCAAACACCAGATATTTTTGCAATGCAGCATTGTACTTTTTAATTTTTACATCTTCAGGTAAATTAGAATTATTTAAGATATCAGCAATTTCATCATCCAAGCGTGTTGTAACTGTGTGACGAATATCTGTATCACCCTGTTGTGTACGTTTCAAGCGGTCCACATCCTGTTTTGGTACCAGGTACATTTTTTGAGTATGCTCCATTAACGGTTAGTTAAGAGACTTGTCAGTAGAGGTATAGCAAATCCTAAAAGCGGTGCTAAAAATCCACCATATTGATTTACCAGCTTCTTTTTTTTGCTAATGGATATAGTCCTATTACTAAGGCTTTTTATAATTTTGCTCCACTTTTTAAGATGTCCTTTCTGCTTTGCTGTCAAGGGCAAGACATGTTTACACAATCCTAATGTTTGAAGTTGAATGATGAATAAACCAAAAATACTTTACTTTTTAGAGGGCGACTTTTTAAAAATATACGCAACAGGTGTATCTGGTGGAAAGAGGCGTGTTCTTAACCTGAACTCATCAGGTGTGGTGGCTCTTAAATCTACTAACAAATAACCATAAGGGATACGTATGGCATCTTCAAAAGCTTCTAAACAGTAATTAGATTTCCCAGGCTACATCTGTTGTGCTAAAGTAGTAATTTGTAACTTATCTCTTGGGTTTTTACAAAGTACCATATATTTTGTGTTTAAAGTGATAGTTCTTTTTTTTACCCTGACAGAAAACATTTTGTACAAGATACTTGATACTCAGATTCCTGTGGTGTACATATTTTATAAACGCCTTCTCAATTTCAGAGCTGCCACTGGCAGCTTCCATCAAATCATCAACAACTGTTAGATTAATTTTATCAGGTGGAAATAAATCATCATCGACAAATGTGTTTGGAAGACCTTCTATAAATTTAATATATGGGAAAGTATATAATAATTCATCATACAATTTTTGCCAGCATGCATAAAACCACACAATATTATCAGGTTTGTGGGACAGAAGTGTGTCGGAATGGTGTAAAATTTGTTTACAAAATAGCTTTTGCCTGAATTTGAAGGCCCTGCTAAAATACAAGAAAAAGGGTGCTGCAAACGCATGTCTATTTTTAGTGCTATATTAGTAGGCAAATGGTAGTGTCGGAAAATCGTGTGATAATTTTCTTTTTGTATAAACACACTTTTGTGTTTTCCTTAATGGACGTGTCTCAATCTGCCAGTAGCGTTTGTTTCTGGTAATACACTGTTGCTCTACCACAAGTCTTTTTTGATTGTCTATGTTAGAATTTAAAGGGTAGTCCAACACCAAGTCTTTTAAGCTTTCAAAATTGATATCTGTGTTAGCAGTGTTCAAGATTATGCCCTTTACTTTAAGATTTGTTTTTCCATTGCTCAGTTTGTACCCATACGTCTTGGGACCTGCAGAAACAAATTCTGTGATGTGTTCTCCAGTCGGTAGTTCACTAGTTAACTCCCCTAGATAATCACCCAGAGGAGGATTCCAGTCACCGTCCTTGCTCACAAATATTACAGAATCTGTATCATGATAGAGGCACCTCTCTTGCAGACTGTCCAGTACTCTGTATAATTCAAGTCTGTCATATGCTGTAGTAAAACAAGCTATAAATATGTTAACATGTTTACTGGTTGTGTACCTCTCTTTTGCATATTTCCAACTAAGCATTGCTGTTTCATCATCTATGAAATCCAAAGAAGACACCTCATAGTATGGTAAAAAAGCATACACGAAAAGCTCATCAGGGTCTGTCACAATGCATGTGTTTGGTAAATTAGTTCTTTGACCAAACTTACCCCACAGAGAATTTAGAAATGTGCCTTTTTGCAAAGTTTACTGTAATATGATCTGGTCTTAATTCTACATCCTCTTTTTTGTAATCTTGGATGTACTGTGTCTTTTTTTCATCATCAGTACACCATGCAGGGTAGCCAGAAGCTTCCTGTTTATCCTTGAGATGTAGTTTAATGTAGTTTTCAAACAGATTTTTTTTTATAAATTTCAAAATGCCAACTCTCATAGATTTTAGAAATGTTATAGCCTTTTTCCACAGCTAAATTGTATTTCAAATGTACACCATGTGCCAGTGAGAGCACGTTGTTCATCACTATGATCACACTGTGTCACGCTGTTATTGGTGGCACAGGTCAAGCAAAGTGGGAACACGAGCTTACCATTTAATTTTAAAGGTAGGACTGGGAAAAATAACCCTCTAGGTGGAAGCATTTTTACTTTAGCCAAACCAAAATAAAAATTGATGTTCCTGAAATTCTCATAAATAATTCTTGGGTGCCCTACAGGGTAAGCTTTTGTCTTGTTGACAAAGGGGTACAAACTTGTAAAGTCATAGTTGTGGATACTTACGTACCAGGAGCTGTTTTGTGGTACAGTTTAATCACATTTGTGCGACCACCGTAAAGTGCATCTCTGGGGTCCAAGGGCTGTGGGAACTTGTTTTTAATAATAAAAGCTTGCAGCTCTTTGTCTTTGGCTAACATATCTAACCACTCGTGTTCCCAGAGTACTCTGACCTCAAATCCGCATGACTGTAAAAAAAAGTTTTTTTCTTCTTAAATGGAAATAGTCCACAGCAGCATTCATTGCTTTTGGGAAATAAGAACCTGGCCACCAGGAGGAGGCAAAGACACCCCAGCCAAAGGCTTAAATACTCCTCCTACTCCCCTCATCCCCCAATCATTCTTTGCCTTTCGTCCCAGGAGGTTGGCAGAGATGTGTCAGAGTTTTTAAGTTTTATTTTTGTCTCTTATGGAGGGTACTACTCTTTGGCAAGGGGCTGGAGTTTTAAGTAGTCCTGTTAGTCTCTCAGTGAGGGCTTGGATGAAAGTTAGAGTCCGGAGATGCAGGAAGTTTCCTTCCTGCGAAACCATCCCAACTCAGATTAACAGCTCCTCAAGCAATCAGCATTGTCGAACTTTGCTTTGCTGCCTGCTTTCTTCTCTCAAGTCCATGACGGAGGCGATGCTACTATTCGTCACACTTGAAAGGCCGTGTTTCTGTTCCACGGCATTGATTCCGGTAAGATTGTTTCATTTTACTTTATGCAATGTTCTGTACTATGATGTTTCCCATGAGGCTAAAGTCACTCGCGGGTTTAAATTTTATCAATGGGTCTCAGTGAGTCTCTGTTTGATCTTGGAATCGAGGGTTAATATCTCCTTAAGGGGGTTATGGGACAGGGGGGTTTATAATCATGTTTGTCATGTGATTCAACTTGCATATGTGTGAGGTTATGGGCTCATGGTTGGAACTTTGAGGCCTTTGGTAGTGACACGGCCTGTTTGGCTGTACGTACTTTTTGGACTATACGGTTCACCTTGTGTTCGGGCGTGGTTACGCTCTGTTCCCATTTCCGCATTCCTGATCGTGTGGTGACTGAGATTTACTTTAGTCTGCGGGGGTCTTGTCAGAGGAGGTGGCGAGTGCCCCAGCCATTGGTGGTGTCAGGTGCCGCTTTTGTTTTTACTGAATAGTCCATATTGCTATCCCCTCTTAAAGCTATGGGGGATTCTGATGCTGAGCCTGTGATCATTTCAGATTCAGTTACGGAGGATTCAGATACTGACACGATTATAATATCTGATTCAGATTCAGTGTCAGGTGACGAATCCGATTTAGCCTCGTTGACTTCTGTCAACCATTCTTGTTCCATTTGCCATATGAGAGCACCCGATTCCTCGGGCTCGGGGAATCAGGGGTCTGCTGAGCCATCCGCCTCTGGGGGTCCTGTCTCTCAAGGGAGCAAGTTCCCTACCTACTGTTCTTCTTACACATGTGGGTAACCCAGTTTATAATTCCTCCATGCTGGGTGGTGTGTTCCCCCCGGAACTTGCAGCACACTTTCGGTTTCAGATTATGTTGGCAATGGCTCGTCTGCACAGTCCAGATGTTTCTTTAACAATGTGCTTGTGCCCTATTGTCCCGGGTATTCCGCCTTGGGGTGGGCCTCCGCAGTATTCTGTGGGTTCTGTTCCGGAGTGTTGTGCATTTCGGTACCGGATTGCGCGCCTTCGTGTGTTGCTCAGACATCTGTTTGAGTCACTGAATGACCCTATACTTCATAGATATGGGGATTTTCTGTCCGATGGTCTGAATGGTACTAAACTTTAGACATATGGGGATCTCCTATTGTCCTGATTTGAGTTTTCTTTCCCAGTTTGCAGTTTGTGCGAGATGGGGCCCCATTTGGCTGGCCCGACGGGTAGGCCCGTGTCTTTTTTGGGCGTTAACCTTCAGGTGGCCTTATATTTTATTTGTATCCGATGGATGTCTTTTATTTGTGTTGGTTTCTTTTGGGAATCATCTGGGATTGATACTCTTGGTTGCTTCTGCGGAAGTTGTTTTGGGCATGTTAGTCCTATGTTTTTAAAAAAAAAAAGTCTGTTTTCTTTTTCCCCTATGAGGGAGAGTTTATGCAGCTTGCCGGTTAGGACCCCTGGTACAGGCTGGCCCTGTCGGGTTTGGTCTTGTGGCTGTTCAGACACGTGGCGCTATTTTGACTATGGTTGGTAGTAGCGCTGAGTGCTCAGATTATCATTGCTTTCATGTTCTACTGCAGCATTCGAGAGGAACCCGGGGGTTCATGAGGCAGGAAGGATTGTATCAGTCCTTATAGCTTCCAGTTATAGATGAGTGTTCCACTGCATATCTCTATCTGTAATCTGATTTCATCTGAGCCTTGAGTGCCTCCTACAGATGGGGGAGGGTTGGCAGACTTAGGTCCCGTTACTGTTGTTTGAGTAGTTTGCCTTCAATTTTAGGCATCTGGATGATCCTGATAGACTGGATCCTACAGCTTAAGGATAGCTGCTCAGCATGCATAGGGGTTTTCTTTATGACCTGTTGCAGCTCTGGACACATTGAAGGGTGTGTGTCTGCTGTTCTAGTGTTCTAGATGCAGCTTTTACTCTTGGACTGTTTGGTCTGTCTGAGTGATGAGACCTTTAGGTCTCCTTTCATTTCTCCAGGTGAGTCAGATACCCTTTTGGGGATCTGCATCCTGGATGATGGTTGATCCCTGTGGGAACTTTTTTCTAGCTCGGGGTTACCTGGAGCTGGGAAGGTGTAGCACCTTCCTCTTCTCTGTGCCCTCTGCCTGTGTGGAGGTATTTGAGAGTGTAGCCCTGCTAGTAGGGTTTTTTGTGGACTTCAAAGTTCCCTTCTGTTGTCCAGGGGCTGAGAGGTCCCTTCATACGACTTCTGGCCCAGCTCCTTGGAGCATTGGACTTTAATTAGGGATGGTCCCTTCCTTTGGTCGGGGCCTTCGAGTTTCTCGCTATCTGAATTTGCTGGATATGAGTTCATTTCCCCTTTGTCTGGCTTTTGGTCAGTTAGGTTGTTTAGTTCTAGGGTAAGATTGCCTGAACTATTAGAAGCCCTTTTGAGGCTCTGCTTCAGGGGTTTTGCTCCTTTTTCTAATCCTGTTTTGGATTCTTAGATCTCGGAATTAGTCTATTACACATTTTCATGACTGAATACTTTGGTATTCTATGGGCGGGCGCAAGGAGGCCTTTGTGTCTTCTGTTTCGTCCTTGCTTGCAGGATGTTGTGGAGATGTTTTTCTGCCTCTGTGTCCGGTTATTCCGGTTTTTCGCTTCATATAGCGTAGCCTTATTCTTGGTTTGGATCCTTTTTGATATCCGTGAGCTGGGCTTTCACACACTTGAGGTGTTTTCTGTCGTATTAGGAACCTTTTGGTTTCTTTGGTTTCCCTGCCTTGCCCCTGGGGGCTTAGGGTGGTTGGAAGGACCATTTGTCGGGGCGAGGGTATCTTTTGGAGGTCTGTTGGCTCAGTCGAGTCCGTGTGCGGTCTCTTGTTTGGCTCTGGATTGACTGCAAGTCAGTGTTAACGGGGCTTTTTCTTCAAATTTTTCTTAAAGTTTTTCTCGGCTTTGATGAAGCAGGATTTTTTTGTTGGGTTGTGGTTCAGGTCTGGTACCCTCAGTTTGGGCCACCTATGTACTCTCCTGCCTTGGCATTCAGTGTCCTCTTGGGTATTGATTTCCCAAAAGTAATGAATGCTGCTGTGGACTCTTTCCATTTAAGAAGAAAAACATAAATTATGCTTACCTGATAATTTCATTTTCTTCTGATGGAAAGAGTCCACAGCACTTCACCCGTAATTTTTTGTGGGACGTCCTTTTATTCTTCTGGCACCTTTTCACCCTGATACTTCTTCTACTGTTCCTTGGCAGAATGACTGGGGAATGAGGGGAGTGGGAGGAGTATTTAAGCCTTTGGCTGGGGTCTTTGCCTCCTCCTGGTGGCCAGGTTTTTATTTCCCAAAAGTAATGAATGCCGCTGTGGACCCTTTCCATCAGAAGAAAGTGAAATTATCAGGTAAGCATAATTTATATTTTTTTTAACAATGTATTTATTATACAGCTGACTGTATGTGGAGTCTGTTACCTCATTTGTATTATTTTCATTGTAACAAACAGGGCAGCCATGGTAAAATCAACCTTGAAATTCAAAAGCTGTAGGAACATTGTTTATTTCAGCATAGCCATCCAAATAGTATTTACCTACCCTGCGCTCAACACCGCGTAAAGCTTGTTGTAATGCAATACCCTCCTTATGTGCAACATACATCAACGACTGAATGGCTGGTGTAGAGTAGCGTTTTTGCGTTTTGTGATAATTATCACCAGGGAGTATTGCAATAGCGTGATTAGGTAAGAATTTGAACCTATATATAGCCATACACACAGACGCTAATGTAGTGAGTTGAAACAGGTCAATACAGTTTATGTCTTCAATCAACTCCCCATTTTTGTTGAATTTCTTTTGTTTCTGTCCAAGTCATGTCCATTACGCTTTCTCTAAAACACACACATGCAAGTCTTAAAACCTCAACATCTTGTTTACAGTAGATTTTAAGAGCAGTCTGAAAGTCAAATGTCTCACGCTTATTCTCTTCATACCACTTCAAAAATTCAGCTTTCTCATCGGGCATCATGTACTCAACACCATAGTGGTCTACACAGGGCATAAGTCCTACATAGCTTTGATTTTGGACTGTGTTAAAAAAATGAGGAAAATGACCTTTAGATTCTTTAAAACCTAGGGCTTTTGGCAGTTTGCTGAGTTTCATTGATAGAAAATTTAGAGAATCTATAAAACAGATGTTTAAGTCAGGCACTGTGACACACAACCGTTAACCACCTTGCGGCAACAACTTAATTGCTACTTTCTCTTTAATTAGCTGTTGAACCACTAAATAGGAATCATATCTACCACCGGTATGTGCTATAAATGTAACAGACTGGAATTTCGTTGTAACAAAATGGTTCACAAAATCCTTTAAACAATCAGATACCTGAAACTCCCATGACTTTGAATCATCTAACTTTTTAGCATAAACGTAATTAGGTATATGAACACCCGTTTCCTGCATACATTCAAAATTATAAACAATGTAATCTGTCTCTTTTTTTTGGGGGGGGGGGGGTTTGTACGGTGTCATTTAACAGAGATGTGTGTAAAAAATGTCAATTTCATCATGGCATATGCTACATGTTGGGGGTGTACAGTGATGACCATCTTTCCTAACATATGCACAACACATGTCACAATACACTTTGGTATGACACTCTACCACACCCTCTTGTGCTAAAGCATTATGCAAAGCCAAACACTCAACTGAGAGACAAACCAAGTGACAATTAAGGCATCTACATATTTCAGCTTTAACCTCAACACAATTCTGTCTGTGACATGTTCTGCAAAAATATTTACAAGAGTGATTATTCTTGTGGTGAAAAATAGAATGGCAATACTGACAAAAATAATCATGACCTATAAAAGCTTTGATGTTTTTGATGCCGTAATAGTGCTCATTGTGATGCAAAACAAACACCACTTTATCCTTACAGGGTCCATCAGTATAAAAATACTGCCAAGAACCCTTATTATGATAAAGTATTTTAATAGTGACATTCAAGAGCTTTTCAAAAGCCTGAATGTCACTAAAATTAACAAGACGTTCATCGGGTATGCACAGTGTTTTGTGCATCTCTCTTGCTTGTAGGATTAGTTCTGAATCAGTAATGTCACGTTGTTCATCTAAAAGGGCTTTGAGACTAGCAGCCAAACACAAGTTAGACTCATAGTTGTTAAAATTAAATAGCCAACGTCTTTTTGTGTTTGAGTGAACTGTATGTAGTTGACCGTATCTTCCTACGTTTCACCACCAGCACTGTTTCTAAGAATTATGATCACAAATCTTAAACAGCCACTACCTATAGAGCAAACCAGAAACATTGTTTAAAAAAGACTCAGCATCTAGCCCATCCATATAAAAGCCTGTCAAATCCATCACCTTCAAATCTTACCTGAACTAGGTCACCAGGTCTTACTTCAGATTGCAAATTATGTAGAACTGTTTGTACAGCTTCATGCACACCCTGAACTGCTGATTCAAACGATCTTAATGTATCTAGGTTTACAAACCTGAAATGCTCATAATACATAACAGCACCAAAACGATTGTTTCTTTGGTACCCATCTATGACAGGTGGAACACTTTGATGCTGTTCAGCATTATGTAGAAGCTCTGGCTCAGGGGGTGATTGGCAATCTACAGTTTCTGATTGGTGGGGTAATTGTGTCTTTGATACAGGGTTTGTGTCCTGAGATACATGATACCTATCTGAGTTTTGCTGCATATTTATTGCTTGGTTACCCAGCTCCCTGGATAACACACTATGTTGTAGTCAGGCAACACACCGTAATATCTTTATTGCTTTTATAACAGCTCTATTTCTATACTGTCTTCTTAGCGACCATCGTCGCCCCCTACCACGTTGAATCCCCCTTCCAACCATGTCTAGTCAATTGGTCATGGGTGTCTGTTGAAAATATAGATTACTGGTCTTTAGAATACTGTTGATTGTCTCTAGAAGACTGATATTGGTAATGTCTTTTTGAATGATAACTGCTTCTAAGCTCTCACACCTTGAACTACATATCCGTGGAACCCCTACGCTTAAACATGTGTTGTTTTTTACTGTGTTTGTGATATCCTGCAGTGGAAGAACAGGTTTTAAGATATTACCAGAATTTTTGAGTAGAGTTCTTTTTTTTTGTATTTTAAACATTATTCTCACCACTAGGTTTTCTTTTAATACCTGATTTCTTAGTTGTGTTTGTGTGGTGTGTTTTCTGCCCCAAACCTGGTAATTGTACAGAATTCAAAGAGATTTTTTTATATGTCAACATTTAAACTTGAACAATTTGTCCTAGTTACAAATGTAAAGACATTAATTACTTACACTGAGAAAAGGGTACATTAAAACCATCATATATTCTCTGAATTTCTGCATCCTAAAAAAAAATAGTTATAGCATTTAAGGATTTGTGATGTTAAACATTAGTAGGATGTAGACACAAAATAAAACATATTAAACTTGTGATACAAATTGCTAGTATTCTATACAGACTACAACAAAATAAATTACTTTAAATGCATTATAAACCACTATGTTAACTATAATGTCACAATTAAACATAGTTAAAAGACAACCAGTTAAAAGACAACCCACTATTTTAAAATTAAATTATACAGACGCCAACCACATAAATTAAATAGCTTATAAAACCGCTATGTTAACTTTAGTCACAATTAAACATAGTTAAAAGACAATACACTATTTTAAAATTAAATTATACAGAGACCAACCAAATAAATTAAATGCTATATTAACTATAGTCACAATTAAACATAGTTAAAAGATAATACACTATTTTAAAATTACATTATACTGAGACAAACCACATAAATTAAATACCTTATAAACCCACTATGTTAACTATAATTACACAGCAAATAAAAAGAAAACTCTAAATCTTAAAAAAATATATAAATCAAAATATAACAATATATTATAGATTAAAAATAAACAATTACTTACAGTTTCAGAGTCTAGTGGTGTAATGGTCATTTCAGACTTGTCCATTGTGGTAGATGTGCTTGGGTTCACTGACTTGATGGTCTGCGTTTTATAGAGCTCTGCCATAATGTCACAACTCTGCTGTCCTTTGGATTTCTCTAATTACATCAGCAGGAGCACTGCATAAGGAGCCGGATTCCGATGTTATCGGAGTAAGTATACTGCACATTTTATATCAGTATCATACCACATCTTGAGTATGTTTTCTGTATTTACAGTCACACTGGATTTGAGAAGTCCTTTTTTTTCCTATATATCTTTTTATTGTTTTCAAACAAAATTATGAAAAAGAAACAGAAACAGAAATATATCTTATACAGTGTACATATGCACCTACTGATAGGTGTTAACAGCAAATACATTTAAATCAGGAATAACACTTAAAATCACAGTACTTGCTAACATTTCAGAATGTTACCAGTTATATCAAACTTCCAAACTGGATCAACAAAAAACGTTACAGAAACATTAAAATAACAGGCAGTTGACCTTTTAATTTTAATTTTAATTTTGAGTCAGAGCATCTATATGGGGTTCATGCGCCTTGCTCCCAGAGGAATATCACATCAGCAATAAAGTTTAGTTTACCTACATTCGTATAATATATTTTTTCAAGTTCAAGTACATGTTTCACCTCTCTAACCCACATTCCATATGTTGGTATTTCTGCTTTTTTCCAGAATCTTGGTATAAGGCGCCTAGCGCAGGTAAGCATAACATGTAGCAGTTTTTTCCGATACAAACAGGCCACAACTGGAAAGTTATTTAATAGAATCAGGCTAGGAGAAAGATCCAAGGACTCACCTAATATCTTGCTAACTTGTGTGTTTATACTGTGCCAATATGGTTTAATATGGGGGCACTTCCACCATATATGAGAAAGCGTACCGACTTCCCCACAGTGTCTCCAATACAGGGGAGAAGAGTTGGGGAAAATACTGTGTATCCTCTGCGGAGTAAGGTACCACCTGGAAAGTAGCTTAAAATTTGTTTCTACCAGAGTTAGTGATAGGGACGACTTTTTGGTTTCAGTGAAAATACGATCCCATTGTTCGTCTGTCAATGTTATATCTAACTCCCTCTCCCACTTGGTGATATATGCAGGTCTCTTAATGTGAAAGGATCCTCTTAGTAGCCTATATATTATTGAGATATGTGCTTTAGCCGTGGAGGGGGTTGCACATAATGTTTCAAATGGGGTCAGTGCTCTTATCAAGTTTGGTCTGTGTGGACTAGAAAAAATGGCATGTCTAGCCTGCAGGTATGGAAACCATAAGTGGAACGGGGAACCTATTAATTGGGCTACTTCAGCCTGCGGGCGCATCAAGTCGTTATGTATCAGCATGTGTGTTGGTACATTGGAGGGGGCTCCTGCAATACGCGGTGTCTGAATGGTATGGTTTTGTAGCAGCAGGGGGTTGTTGAGCAATGGGGTGAGAGGAGAGATTGGTGTTGATATCAGTTTATCTTCTACCAGGGATTTGTCCCATGTACGCAACGTGGCAATTGTATAGAAATTACTCCCTATATCAGGGGACCTCATTTTATGTGGGATCCAGCACTGTTCTCCCAAGTCCATCCCCCCCGCTAAAAAGGATTCTATCTGCACCCAGGGTTTGCTCGTCAGTGAGTGTTTCCAGGCAACTATGCGTGCCAGGTGAGTCGCCTTATAGTAGTTAATCAGATTGGGGGACCCGAGACCCCCATCTACTCTATTAAGAAACAAAGTGTTTCTGTTTACTCTAGGCCTTTTATGTGACCAAATAAATCGGTCAAACTTCCTCTGTTGTTTCAGCAGGGAGTGTATGGGAAGATCTAAGGGAAGGACTTGAAATAAATAAAGGAATTTGGGAAGGATGTTAATTTTTAATGCATTAATGCATCCCATCCAAGAAAGATGGCCTTGTTTGTGCCAGGACTCCAGTGACTTATCGGTTTCTATTTGAAGTGGGACATAATTAAGATTAAATAATTCTGTATGAGTAGGAGAGATATCAATTCCTAAATACTTAATTTTTGAGGTTAGTTGAAAAGAGGTGTGGGTTTTAATGTAGTATGTGTCTTCTGCATTTAAATGTACTGGGAGTATCATCGATTTTTCCATATTTATTTAAAAGTTGGAGACGTTTCTATACTCCTCCAGCTCCTCCAAGAGGGCTGTAAGGGACATACAAGGGGAGCTCAGTGTGAATATGATATCGTCCGCATATAACAGACATTTCTGATGGATCTCTCCAAAAGAGACACCCTGTATAAGAGGGTTACTCCTTATCCTGGTGGCCAGCGCCTCCACCACTAGGGCAAATAACAAGGGCGATAGGGGGCATCCCTGCCGCGTGCCATTATTTATCATAATCTTTTGTGAAAGGGTGTTGTTCGCGTTAACAGATGCCGAGGGGTTGCTATATAGGGCTTTAATACGTGAGATCATTACTTGGGAGAATCCAAACCTTGACAGAGCGGACCAGAGAAAGTCCCAGTCCACCCTGTCAAAGGCCTTCTCGGCATCCGTGGAGAGTAAGACTAGGGGCGAGTTAGAGTTTGTAGCAGAGTATAGGGTATGTAAGACTCGGATAGTGTTCTTCTTAGCCTCTCTACCCGGGATAAAGCCTACTTGATCAGCATGTACTAGGGACGGTAAATATTTACTGATTCTCACTGCCAATAGCTTTGCATATAGTTTGATATCTACATTTATTAGGGATATAGGGCGGTAGTTAGTGACCTTGTCTGGGGGTTTACCTGGTTTGGGGATTACGGAGATTGTAGCTTCCAGGAGCGTGGGTGGTAGGTGTGTACATTGGTCAAAGGAATTATACATATCTAGCAAATGGGGGCCCAGAAGGGATTTGAAAAGATGGTAATATTTGGGAGTGAAGCCATCTGGGCCGGGGGCTTTGCCCTGTGGGAGATCTTTTATGGCTAACAGGACCTCTTGTATTGAAAATTGTGCGTCTAGTGCTGCTCTATCTGAGTCTGATAATGTTGGAAGCAGAGTCTTTTCTAAGTATGTATTTATACTATTGTGCTTATTTTCCAAGTGTGTGTTCGGGAGGTTATATAATGAGGTATAGTATGCTGCAAATTGATCCACAATTGCTGCGTTATCGGTGTGGGCGACACCCTTGGAGTCTATAATTTTAGGTATGTAGGTTTTGTATCTTTTCTTCTTCAAAGATCTCGCCAATAAACGCCCCGCTTTATTGTTTTCAACAAAAAATTTGGATTTAGGTGTAAGTGCCCTCATATGCGCATTCTTAATTAAGTAATGATTTAAATCTTCCCTAGCCTGTTGTGATTTCTGCAGCAATAGTGTTGATCTAGGGTTACTCTTTAGTGCATCTTCGCAGGCTTTAAACTCAGTTGATAGAAATTCAAACAAAGCTGAGCGTTGCTTGCGCTGTCTGTGTGTGTGACCCATTATCACCCCCCTTATGTAACATTTATATGCCTCCCAGTTATTAATAGCTGAGGTAGCAGTGGGATTATTAAATGAGAAGAATTCTGAAGTTTTTTCAGCTAGATCAGTGGTTATCAAGGAGTCTAATAAGATTTGGTCATTTAATTTCCAACAATGTTGGTGTCGCGGTTTAGCGGACCACAAAAACGTGGAACAGACCATGCTATGGTCTGACCAGGAGGTGTGATAGAGCCTCAAATCTATAAGTGAAGTAAGTAACTGCTGTTCGCAAAAAATATAATCAAGGCGGGTATAGGAGCGCTGGGGGTTTGAGAAAAAAGTGAAGTCTCTGGTATTTGGATGAGTGGTTCTCCAAGTGTCGAAGAGAGGGAGAGTGCTTATTGCTCTCCAGTTGGATTTGATCTGGGAGTTCCTAATATAAGACCTGCCCAAGGATGTGTCTAACATGGGATTAACAGGGAAAATTAGGTCTCCACTGAGGAGTATTGGGCCTTTTGTAATGTCTATAATGTGGTTTATTACTGCGTGAAAAAAGGAGGGCTTGGGGCAGTTGGGAGCATATACGTTCACTAGAGTAATGGGCCTACCAAAGTACAATCCCACTATAATTAAGAAGCGACCCTCCCTGTCAGAGTGTTTGTGTAATAATTCAAAGGAGGAACCTTTTCTGAATGATATACAGACTCCATTATGCCTTGTCGGGCCTGAACTTAAAAAGTGCTGGTCATAATAGAGCTTTGATAGGGTGGGTTCATTGTTTTTTTTTTTAAATGGGTCTCTTGTATCATTATAATATCAATGTTTTTTTTGTAAAAATCATGGAAGGCAATTGAGCGTTTCTGTGGGGAGAGAAAACCTTTAACATTTTGTGTAGAGAGCTTAAACTGGCTAGGCTGGGGGTGTTCTGACATAGTGTAGTGACTTTTAATCTGCTAACAGCAAGTAACCTTAGCGGTCTATTACAATGCGTTATATCCTGAAAACTGAAAAAAAAAGGAAGAACAACAACAAATCAACAAGTAAATTGCAACAAGCAAAAATGAGATACCTTTAAACAGTATTTTTGACCAAATAACAACAATAATTGTTTGGTTCCTAATGTGCAGGATAGAACAGAAGAAAAAGCCAGAGGGGGAAGGTGAAGGGGGGTGGAAGAATCTGCACAGGTAGGTTGTGTAGGAGAAGAGAACGGTTAAAGTGAGGTAATAACTAGAGAGAAAGGAAAAAAGGAGGAAAAATGTGGCCGACGGGGCCCCCTCGGGTAACTAGAGGCAGTTGTACCGAGACCTGTTGATATTTTAAACAGTACATAATATCATTTTTAGAGAATGTCTATCTTTCGTGGCTGAGGGTGGCCTGTAGCATTCAGAGTCTGTGTGGACGGGTAATAAGTACCACCAGTTAGGAGATGTATAAAGTCATATACTCACGACCTCCAATGATCAGGTTCAGCTGGTCACCTTTTCTGCAAGAGTTCCTGCATTGTCAATACAGGGCTTTTTAATGCGTTGCTTGCTGATGACTTCAGACCAAAGTCTTCTCTGAGGTCTTGGCGGGAGTGCAGTAAGTTTAGATGATGGAGGCAGCGTTATCTCAGGAGCCGGTATGTCCAAAAGTTGGCAAAAGTCAGCAATATCCCCAGGGGAAGAACATTCATAACGCCTTCCATTCTTTATGATTTGTATCGATACAGGGAATCCCCATCTATAAGGAATTTTGAGAGATCGCAGATGGGAGGTGAAGTGAGCAAATTCCTTCCTGAGCAGAAGTGTTCTAGTAGAGAGATCTTGGTAGATTTGAATTTTCGCACCCATAAATGAGAAAGTGGGCTGAGTGCGTGCCATCTGAAATATTTTTTCTCTGTCTCTGTAACTTGAAAAGCACACAATTATATCCCTTGGAGGCTGATTATCACTGGGTTTGGGCCGTAGGGACCTATGGGCTCTCTCAATTGGAAATAAATCGATTACTCTTTGATCTGAAATAGCCAGTGATTGGAATAAATTTTGTAAGTGTTCCGTTATGTCTTCACTCTTTATTGACTCTGGGACTCCTCGTATGCGGAGATTATTTCTCCGTGTCCTATTTTCTATATCGTCTATCTTATTTTCTAAATCCGCTATCTGAGATTGTTGGTCTCCCATGGTGTGTGACATGTCCGATATTTCTATGAGAATTTCATCCCTGTTTCCTTCTAAAGTTTCCACCCTATGGCCCAGCTCATTAATATCTTTTTTCAGCTCAGCACACTCAGTTTTGATGCAGGATTTAACCTGGTTAATAAGAGCCTCCATTGCCTTTAGTGTGACTGGGCCATCTTCAGAATGCTGATGAGAGCCACAGGGAGATACTGTGGTGTGCATAGTGTCAGGGTTATCTGATATTTCTTCATCTTCGCTATCTATCTGAGGTTGGTCTGTCTTCTTCTTTCTATTCTCTGTGCTTTAAAAAAAGGCATTGACAGAGCCAGACCCCATGCTGGATTTTAAGTTCTTTTCAGTTTTAGTGACTCTGCGTTGTGCCATGTCAGCTAACATGCAGGGAGTTCTAAGTGTGTATAATTGCTTAACAAAGCAGTTTGTCCACGCAGCAGAAATTGTGAAAAACAATGGAGGATGTGTAGTCGGTGATAATCCCCATGTAAGAGGGGCTAATCAGTACTCTGCAGGGTGTCTCACATCAATTTCAGTTGCCCCACTGATGCAGTGATATACTTGCTAGAGAAAATGCCTGGGGCTTCGTGCACTTAATCCCTGCTTATGGCATAGTATGTCAGATGTATGTTATTGTGACTTCCAAAAGCATGCCCCAAACTTCATATTGATATAGTCTCTTACCGGACCATCCTGTGTAATGTTCATAGGGCCTCCATTTTTAGACAAACAAATACCCTTTACGGTTGTCAATTGTGGTGCGCCAGCACGCCCCAAACTTTAGGTCCCGGCTTCAGGCGCGGCCTACACCGCGAAAGTAAGAACGGTCACTTCCCGCTAAATGGAGTCTCCGGGGATATAGTGTGGGAACCTCCGGACCCTACTCAGGTGTTTAGAGGTCTGATTCAGGCATCTCAGTCTGTCTTGTGTGGTCTTAGAGAGAGCCCCGCCGTCGCCACTTCAGGAGCTCTAGTTAGGTGCGGCCATTCAGCACGCCCGCACGCTCCGCCTCCGAGAAGTCCTTTTTCTCAACATATTACACAGATTAACTTACAAGAAGGAGCCGGACTCTGAACTTTTTCAGAGTAAGTATACTGCATCAATTATGTGGTGTTGATCTACACACATAGAAATAAAGTCCTCTCATTCTTAGGCATCTTTGGAGCATCAAACAAGAAAAAACCTGCACCTCTATACCACATACAGCCACTCTTAATCCAGCCCCACACTTCTCAAAGGGAGGGGTTTATTATTATTTTTTTACTTTTTTTTATCAATTCTTGAATATTATGGTTATTAATTTTATTTATATGGTTGAAATAAAAGAACAGCAATAAATGTATGTTTAACAATTTTTTATTAAATCATTATTATAAACAATACAATAAAAGAAAAGATTAAATGTAACAGTTTGATCAAGTGAGTGTTTACGTCTGGTTACAGCAAGGTAACCAGTCTGAACATGTTCATTACATATATTTCTTATATGCCATAATTGTTTACAATCCCTTAGAAAATAAGACACTAATTTATAAAAAAAAATGTTTTAACTCTGATGAAAAGTAACTCAACACTTTATTAAAGTTCATATCCTTAGCCATACAGTGTATAAAAAATATACAATATTCACCACATACAATAGAAAATTTATCTTGTAACTGTTTATTCTGAAATACTATTCGCTTTGCATTCCTTTTTAAGAAAATTAAAAATGATTTAGGAAATATTGGATCTGCTGGGGGTATACCGTAAGAGTCAAAGAAATAACCAGTCCATTTGTCAATTCTTGCTTTGGTAGTAAATCACATGGAAATATGCCAACAAATGCAGAATGTGCATATAAATCAGCTGCTAAAATTCTATTTATTTCCAATGTATTCATTTTTTTCTTTTATTAGTCATACAAAACTTCTCTTCTTTTATTGATTTCAATGTTATCAAATACACTGTATACAATCATGTTAACAGTTCTCTCAAGTGCTCTTGAAAATCAAATTTGAGCTCTGAGATTACCGCTACGTATAAGAGAGTATTGAGAACCGCGTTCACCATTGGGTGTGAGATCAAAGGCAAAAAGTGTGTATCCATTTATATATTCATCACTGTTAATTAGGATCGCAGAGTCCGAGTTTTGCTTCCCTGCAATGTTCACTAGAGAAATATATTCACGTATTGCATTTCCATTTTCAAAATCTGGTTGAAATGGATTTGTTGGTATTTGCTCACCATCCAGATAGAGTGCAGCAAAATGTACATGGTTGTGTTTGAAACATAGTGGATTCTTGTCATAAGCTCCTGAGAAGGCATCATTGTCTACAAATCCTATAACCACACATTTTGGTAATTGTCCCAGAATACACTTTCAGTCCGACTCTATCCAGAACATACGCGGCTACCTGCAGCGACAGAATACACTTTCAGTCCGACTCTATCCAGAACATACACGGCTACCTGCAGCGACAGAATACACTTTCAGTCCGACTCTATCCAGAGCATACACAGCTACCTGCAGCGACAGAATACACTTTCAGTCCGACTCTATCCAGAGCATACACGGCTACCTGCAGCGACAGAATACACTTTCAGTCTGACTCTATCCAGAGCATACACGGCTACCTGCAGCGACAGAATACACTTTCAGTCCGACTCTATCCAGAACATACACGGCTACCTGCAGCGACAGAATACACTTTCAGTCCGACTCTATCCAGAGCATACACGGCTACCTGCAGCGACAGAATACACTTTCAGTCCGACTCTATCCAGAACATACACGGCTACCTGCAGCGACAGAATACACTTTCAGTCCGACTCTATCCAGAACATACACGGCTACCTGCAGCGACAGAATACACTTTCAGTCCGACTCTATCCAGTACATACACGTCTACCTGCAGCGACAGAATACACTTTCAGTCCGACTCTATCCAGAACATACACGGCTACCTGCAGCGACAGAATACACTTTCAGTCCGACTCTATCCAGAACATACACGGCTACCTGCAGCGACAGAATACACTTTCAGTCCGACTCTATCCAGAACATACGCGGCTACCTGCAGCGACAGAATACACTTTCAGTCCGACTCTATCCAGAGCATACACGGCTACCTGCAGCGACAGAATACACTTTCAGTCCGACTCTATCCAGAACATACACGGCTACCTGCAGCGACAGAATACACTTTCAGTCTGACTCTATCCAGAGCATACACGGCTACCTGCAGCGACAGAATACACTTTAAGTCCGGCTCTATCCAGAACATACACGGCTACCTGCAGCGACAGAATACACTTTCAGTCCGACTCTATCCAGAGCATACACGGCTACCTGCAGCGACAGAATACACTTTCATTCCGACTCTATCCAGAACATACACGGCTACCTGCAGCGACAGAATACACTTTCAGTCCGACTCTATCCAGAGCATACACGGCTACCTGCAGCGACAGAATACACTTTCAGTCCGACTCTATCCAGAACATACACGGCTACCTGCAGCGACAGAATACACTTTCAGTCCGACTCTATCCAGAACATACACGGCTACCTGCAGCGACAGAATACGCTTTCAGTCCGACTCTATCCAGAACATACACGGCTACCTGCAGCGACAGAATACGCTTTCAGTCCGACTCTATCCAGAGCATACACGGCTACCTGCAGCGACAGAATACACTTTCAGTCCGACTCTATCCAGAACATACACGGCTACCTGCAGCGACAGAATACACTTTCAGACCGACTCTATCCAGAGCATACACGGCTACCTGCAGCGACAGAATACACTTTCAGTCTGACTCTATCCAGAACATACACGGCTACCTGCAGCGACAGAATACACTTTTAGTCCGACTCTATCCAGAACATACACGGCTACCTGCAGCGACAGAATACACTTTCAGTCCGACTCTATCCAGAACATACACGGCTACCTGCAGCGACAGAATACACTTTCAGTCCGACTCTATCCAGAGCATACACGGCTACCTGCAGCGACAGAATACACTTTCAGTCCGACTCTATCCAGAGCATACACGGCTACCTGCAGCGACAGAATACACTTTCAGTCCGACTCTATCCAGAGCATACACGGCTACCTGCAGCGACAGAATACACTTTCAGTCCGACTCTATCCAGAACATACACGGCTACCTGCAGCGACAGAATACACTTTCAGTCCGACTCTATCCAGAGCATACACGGCTACCTGCAGCGACAGAATACACTTTCAGTCCGACTCTATCCAGAGCATACACGGCTACCTGCAGCAACAGAATACACTTTCAGTCCGACTCTATCCAGAGCATACACGGCTACCTGCAGCAACAGAATACACTTTCAGTCCGACTCTATCCAGAGCATACACGGCTACCTGCAGCGACAGAATACACTTTCAGTCCGACTCTATCCAGAGCATACACGGCTACCTGCAGCGACAGAATACACTTTCAGTCCGACTCTATCCAGAACATACACGGCTACCTGCAGCAACAGAATACACTTTCAGTCTGACTCTATCCAGAGCATACACGGCTACCTGCAGTGACAGAATACACTTTCAGTCCGACTCTATCCAGAACATACGTGGCTACCTGCAGCGACAGAATACACTTTCAGTCCGACTCTATCCAGAACATACACGGCTACCTGCAGCGACAGAATACACTTTCAGTCCGACTCTATCCAGAGCATACACGGCTACCTGCAGCGACAGAATACACTTTCAGTCCGACTCTATCCAGAGCATACACGGCTACCTGCAGCGACAGAATACACTTTCAGTCCGACTCTATCCAGAGCATACACGGCTACCTGCAGCGACAGAATACACTTTCAGTCCGACTCTATCCAGAGCATACACGGCTACCTGCAGCGACAGAATACACTTTCAGTCCGACTCTATCCAGAACATACACGGCTACCTGCAGCGACAGAATACACTTTCAGTCCGACTCTATCCAGAGCATACACGGCTACCTGCAGCGACAGAATACACTTTCATTCCGACTCTATCCAGAACATACACGGCTACCTGCAGCGACAGAATACACTTTCAGTCTGACTCTATCCAGAGCATACACGGCTACCTGCAGCGACAGAATACACTTTCAGTCCGACTCTATCCAGAACATACACGGCTACCTGCAGCGACAGAATACACTTTCAGTCCGACTCTATCCAGAGCATACACGGCTACCTGCAGCGACAGAATACACTTTCAGTCCGACTCTATCCAGAACATACACGGCTACCTGCAGCGACAGAATACACTTTCATTCCGACTCTATCCAGAGCATACACGGCTACCTGCAGCGACAGAATACACTTTCAGTCCGACTCTATCCAGAACATACACGGCTACCTGCAGCGACAGAATACACTTTCAGTCCGACTCTATCCAGAGCATACACGGCTACCTGCAGCGACAGAATACACTTTCAGTCCGACTCTATCCAGAACATACACGGCTACCTGCAGCGACAGAATACACTTTCAGTCCGACTCTATCCAGAACATACACGGCTACCTGCAGCGACAGAATACACTTTCAGTTCGACTCTATCCAGAGCATACGCGGCTACCTGCAGCGACAGAATACACTTTCAGTCCGACTCTATCCAGAACATACACGGCTACCTGCAGCGACAGAATACACTTTCAGTCCGACTCTATCCAGAGCATACGCGGCTACCTGCAGCGACAGAATACACTTTCAGTCCGACTCTATCCAGAGCATACACGGCTACCTGCAGCGACAGAATACACTTTCAGTCCGACTCTATCCAGAGCATACACGGCTACCTGCAGCGACAGAATACACTTTCAGTCCGACTCTATCCAGAGCATACACGGCTACCTGCAGCGACAGAATACACTTTCAGTCCGACTCTATCCAGAGCATACACGGCTACCTGCAGCGACAGAATACACTTTCAGTCCGACTCTATCCAGAGCATACACGGCTACCTGCAGCGACAGAATACACTTTTAGTCCGACTCTATCCAGAACATACGCGGCTACCTGCAGCGACAGAATACACTTTCAGTCCGACTCTATCCAGAACATACGCGGCTACCTGCAGCGACAGAATACACTTTCAGTCTGACTCTATCCAGAGCATACGCGGCTACCTGTAGCGACAGAATACACTTTCAGTCCGACTCTATCCAGAGCATACGCGGCTACCTGCAGCGACAGAATACACTTTCAGTCCGACTCTATCCAGAGCATACGCGGCTACCTGCAGCGACAGAATACACTTTCAGTCCGACTCTATCCAGAACATACGCGGCTACCTGCAGCGACAGAATACACTTTCAGTCCGACTCTATCCAGAGCATACGCGGCTACCTGCAGCGACAGAATACACTTTCAGTCCGACTCTATCCAGAGCATACGCGGCTACCTGCAGTGACAGAATACACTTTCAGTCCGACTCTATCCAGAGCATACACGGCTACCTGCAGCGACAGAATACACTTTCAGTCCGACTCTATCCAGAGCATACACGGCTACCTGCAGCGACAGAATACACTTTCAGTCCGACTCTATCCAGAGCATACACGGCTACCTGCAGCGACAGAATACACTTTCAGTCTGACTCTGTCCAGAGCATACACGGCTACCTGCAGCGACAGAATACACTTTCAGTCCGACTCTATCCAGAGCATACACGGCTACCTGCAGCGACAGAATACACTTTCAGTCCAACTCTATCCAGAGCATACACGGCTACCTGCAGCGACAGAATACACTTTCAGTCCGACTCTATCCAGAGCATACACGGCTACCTGCAGCGACAGAATACACTTTCATTCCGACTCTATCCAGAGCATACACGGCTACCTGCAGCGACAGAATACACTTTCAGTCCGACTCTATCCAGAGCATACACGGCTACCTGCAGCGACAGAATACACTTTCATTCCGACTCTATCCAGAGCATACACGGCTACCTGCAGCGACAGAATACACTTTCATTCCGACTCTATCCAGAGCATACACGGCTACCTGCAGCGACAGAATACACTTTCAGTCCGACTCTATCCAGAGCATACGCGGCTACCTGCAGAGACAGAATACACTTTCAGTCCGACTCTATCCAGAGCATACACGGCTACCTGCAGCGACAGAATACACTTTCAGTCCGACTCTATCCAGAACATACACAGCTACCTGCAGCGACAGAATACACTTTCAGTCCGACTCTATCCAGAGCATACGCGGCTACCTGCAGCGACAGAATACACTTTCAGTCCGACTCTATCCAGAACATATACGCGGCTACCTGCAGCGACAGAATACACTTTCAGTCCGACTCTATCCAGAGCATACACGGCTACCTGCAGCGACAGAATACACTTTCAGTCCGACTCTATCCAGAGCATATTTTGCATTTGCTGTTAGCGGGCCTTGGGCATGACCTATTCTCACTGCTGGTGATATTTGCACTCTTTTGACAAAAAGTGATGCATTTAAGATTTGTACTTTATACTGTTCTGCTTCTGCAGACATAAGATAAAATGCGCCTTTATTTCTGGTGAGTTTTATTTTCAGATCAATACTGTTTAATGTTAACTTTTCTTGGAAAGACAGGTCACTGTGAAGATGTCCTAGTAATTCAATAGTTCTTACAAAGTTTAAGGCACTTGAGAAGTGCTACAAAGGCCTCCTGAACTCTTAAAGGTGCCCAGCTAACTTGTCCCGTGTTCTCCAAGCCACTTGATTCCTCTGATCGACTGTCATGAACAGGATTTTCAAAAGATACAGTGAAATAGCAGTTACCAGTCTCTAGCTTCCACACACTCTGTGTGATGCTCTCAAATTAATCTGGTTAGGAAAAATAAATATATATAAATTAAAGTCTGTGGAAAGTCTGATATAATAAAAAGACTTTTAATCTTTAAAAACATAAACACAACGTTTCACGATCCAACATGACCGTTTCATCAGGTGTAGATGTAATTAAAACTTGAGAGGTTTACTATATTACTGCAACAGTTAGAAGGGGTTCACCTAAAAGTGATAATGGGGGATCTTTTAGTTGTAACATAGTCTGTTCCTGTTATTATATGATATCTCCTGTTGCTCTTTTGTCCTCCTCCACCCCACCTCCCCTGTCTGTCTGTAGTCTTCTTACCGTGTAAAAAAAACCCTACCTCTCAAGTTTTAATTTAAATCTACAACATATTAAAATATTGGAGAAGAGCCTGAGTTTCTGTCCTAGCTCTAACTTGGATACTTTTGAGGTAGTCAAAGATCTCCAACTTTTTGCCCATAAACTTGCGCTTAAAAAAATCATGACACCTAGAATAACTATTGATTTGACCAACCAGGGTGATAGGGAAGCAATTAATAATTTAGAACATTTACTTAATGATCAGAACACTGATGCTAGGACAGAGATAAAACCTAAAACAGGCTTTAAGAAAAAAGTCCACATATATGCCCACTTTCTCCACTATACCTAGCATAGCAACTTTTGTTAAAAATGTTTCTAATGAAATTGAACAGATACAACTCACGGGTATTGTAAATGATAACCTAACCCCCAAAGAACGATTAGCACTCAATGAACTAATAAGACACAAAGAGTTGGTCATTAAACCGGCCGACAAGGGGGGAAATGTAGTATTTTTGGATCAAAAATACCATATGGAAAAAGCAAATAGCCAATTGGCAATTGTAGAACAATATCAGAAGGTTACTCAAGATGCCTTTTTCAAATCACATAATGAGTTACTATTCTTATTAAATGATGCAAGGAGGGAAGGCCTTTTAACAGGGCAATAATTTAGTTTTCTCTATAATGATAAACCAAAAGTTCCAATTTATTACTGGATACCCAAATTGCACAAATCTGCTACCAAACCCCCTGGATGCCCCATCATTTCAGGGATAGGGGGACCTACAGAGGGCATAAGTAAATATGTGGACTCTTCTTTACAGCCTTTTGTGTCTGAATTACGGACTTTTACCCAAGATTCTACAGACATAATAAAAAAATTAGATGGGGTCTCTGTCTCAGAAAATACCTTACTGGTCTCTTTAGATGCCCAACATAATGGGGGAAACACGTTGAAGGAATTGAGCTGTTTATCATGTCAAGAACAAAGTTTTTATCTCCTTTATATTATTTACTAGGTACCTAGTTTTTACCCGTGCGTGATACACGCTAAGTGCGGGCTTCCTCTTGTGGAACACAGATTGAACCTGACCTTTGCAAAGGATTATACACGGGAACCACTACGCTCTGGAATTGCATGCAATGTTAACATTCACACAACACGCAGACCTGCTAAGACGAAGGTCCGACAGGCTCACGACCACAGCCACGCCAACCATCCGTGAAGAGAGGGGTAAGTGGTGTCAGTCTGACTCCCCCTAAGTGGTGTAGAGCTTGTTATAATTGAGAGCTGAAGAAACGGTTGTTTGGCAGCAACATAATAAGACTGCTATGATTTGAGACATTACGAATATTAGTATAAGGATTTGTACAATCATTAACAGCGGTTGCAAAGACATTGTTTGTTTTAATATCAATATACCGATACAATTGGCAACATTGACTATGTTCCCTTCACACGGATAAGCACAAAAGTCAAGTGCAATTAACATATCTCCAATAAGCTTATCTTAGCATATACAATAGGTGGTATATTGGCTATATATTAATATATTTGTTATCATTTTTTTATCATCAATTTTTTATCATCAATTTTTTATATCAATTACATAAGGGAGACGTCCCCTCTATCTAAGATTTATATTAATTGGTATGTTTTAAAATATGGTTCATTAAAGATTTATTTGATACTACATTTATTTATCACTTTTTTTGCATATTTTTCTGTTATCTATTAATTGAATAGGTATGCTGATACAGCTAGCTGTTTAGCGCTCTCTCATTAATTACAATATTTTGGGCTCTTTAGATGTTTATATTCATCGATACAGAATGAGGTAGGAATACGAGCGTGTGAAAATGTTTTAAAACCCGAGGTACTGATTATGATATGCATACTAAATTTGTGATTAAACTGTTGGATTATGTATTAAACAACAATAGCTTCATGTTTGATGGAAGATATTAAAAACAAGTCCGAGGTACCGCCATGGGGGCTACGTGTGCACCCACCTACGCTTGCCTACACCTGGGTTTATGGGAGAACCAGGTGGTGTTTGGAGACTTGGTCGCATGGGTGGATGCACACGTATCCCTATGGATAAGGTAAGTGGACAATATTCTAATACTATGGGAAGGTTCAAGTACTGAATTGCAGGAATTTGTACGTTTTCTAAATCAAAACAGTTTTAATATTTTCCTTACCTGTACTAGTGATAACCATAGTATCAGTTTTTTGGACCTTTTGATTAGTAAGGATAATGATCAAATTCATACGGAAGTGTATAGAAAGAAAACGGCCTCTAACAGTGTACTGTTGGGAAGCAGTCACCATCCTGAAAATTTAAAAAGAGGGATCCCTTATGGTCAATTCCTCCGTTTGCGTAGAACTTGCTCAGACCTTTATACCTTTAATAAACAAGCCAAAGAAATGGCATAGAGATTTTATGAAATGGGTTATTCGAAAAGAGCAGTAAAAAAAGCAAAATATAAGGCTAAGATTCAAGACAGACAAGACCTCCTATATGGTCAGAGGGATCAGCCGAAGGAGGACAACAAAATATGATTTATTACAAAATATAACTCACATTGGCAAAATTTGACAGCAATAATGAGTAGAAACTGGTATTTATTGTCCCAGGATAATGATCTCTCTGACTCTGTAGGTGTCATGTTCCGGTGTACATGCACTCAGGACACAGACCCTCGGGGCAGTGGTAGGGATTTGGAGACACCGACCCCTGACCCGGGGAAGAATATCCTGGACGTGGATAGATGATATTCTGTGATTCATAGTTGCTAGAAGTTATTGTAGAATTCATGGAGAGTGAAACATATGTATTCAATATATTCTGGCTTCACTGTGACTTATAGTTAGTTAATAGGAGTAGCTGCAGGATTCAATGAGAGAAAAATATAGCAATGTGGAATGTTCAGGCTTCAGAGAAAACTGGTAGAAGATTAACTCATAGATGCAAACTAAGGTTTGTTGCTGGTTCACAGTACATAATATTATATAGAGCTGTATGTCAGAATTGAGCAGACCAGCACAGGTGAAAGACGAGTTGCAAGTTTAAGGCATTAATTACTGTTTGTGCATATTATGGAGAATCACATGAAAGCTTTTAACTGAACACATAAATGCAGAGTTCTGAATATATTAACATATTTGCAGTAGGATATTTCAGCTATGACAGCTTGTAGCAGAGAATAGTTATAAGGTTCGGAGTAAGATGCTGTTGTAGTAATTAGAGAGTGATGATAACCAAAAGCATACTTGTAATTTATAATAAAGTTCAGAGTTTGTTAAGTAGCAGTGTCCAGGAAACAAAATGGAATTATTTGGATACTTGCGATTAGATAATTTTAATCATAGATAAAAGGAAAGGCTGTAGCTTGAATAGGTTGGTAAAATCCACGCAGGAACAGTCATAGACCTCTGTTGTTCAGGAACACAACTTCAAAGCTAATGCAATTCACATTAGGCCTGAGAAGACTTAAAAAGAGGCTGAGGGAATCAGGTGCATGAATGATTAATTAGGCAGGTAAGTTGAATGCAAATACTGCCCAAACCAGCATGATTGTCAGAAGAAGGGAAGGCAGTCGTAAAGGGACAGTGATATCAGGCTGGGATATGTTACAGAACCCCCTCCTTAAAGGCGACCTCCGGGTCGCCCAACGCAATCCAAAAGGAGAGAGAACAAAAAATGATATGGAGAGCCGGCAGTAGGTGTATGGATGTAGTAAGTCCAATCGGAAATAAAAAAAAAGGAGGGTTGGAGATCTCTTGAAAAAGTAAAATGACAAAGCAAAGGCCATGAAATTCAGGTATCAAAAGATCTTGAAAATGATGAGAGCAAAACTTTGTCATCTTTCTTGTAGTCATCGTAAAAAAGCATGAACGTAACATACAATGAGCTTCCTACCACAGAATCATCCTGAGGGTTGATAGGCGGATGTTTTTCATGATAGATGACCATGTACACAGCCAATGAAAAAGCACCCAGTCCTAGACATGAATAGGCTTTCCTCAACTTCAGAAATAGAGTTGCAGCATTCTGTATTGATAACCAGATTATCCACCTGTTGATCAGAGATTTGAGAATCCTCAGAATTAACATCTTGGCTGAGGATTAGATATACTCCAAAAGAAAAAGCTATAGCCACTTCTAACCCAATAGCAGGGCTGTCTTCAAAGTAGGAGATAGGAGTGTAGAGTGCAAGATTTGACCAGTTCTTGCCTTCTTCTGGTTCAATATCAAATGTGTCCTTACTGGATTCAGAATCAAGTGTGTCCTCACTAGGATCAGGTATATGAATGCCCACACCAGGGCAAGGTTCAGGAATACCCACATCTGGGCAAGGTTCAGGAATATCCTCAGTAGGATCAGGTGAAGGAATGCCCACACCAGGGCAAGGTTCAGGAATACCCACATCTGGGCAAGGTTCAGGAATATCCTCAGTAGGATCAGGTGAAGGAATGCCCATGCCAGGGCAAGGTTCAGGAATACCCACATTAGGGCAAGGTTCAGGAATATCCTCAGTAGGATCAGGTACAGGAATGCCCACTCCAGGGCAAGGTTCAGGAATAACCTCAGTAGGATCAGGTACAAGAATGCCCACACCAGGGCAAGTTTTGAGGACAAAAGAACTGAGGATAGGTGTGCCAACATCAAGGCTTTGTTCATGGACGAGAGGCTTGAAGACTGGTATGCCCTCATTAGGGTAAGAAACATGAGTGTCCAAATTTGGGACAGTTACTGAGATACTTGTACTGGGATAAGATTCAACTATAGAAAAAGAAAAAGAACCCACTTTAGAGCCAGGAGCCAGAGGGCAAGGCTTTCTTCAGGGTTCACAAACAAAGAATTTACAAGACCCACTTTAGAGCCAAGAACCATACTCGCTTCTGAGCAGAGGGCATGGCTATCTTCAGGATCAAGTATTATTACACCCATTTCCGGGTTAAACAAAGGAATACCCATACCATGGTCAAAAACAGGAGAGTCCACCTTGATGCCAGGTTTAATAGTATCATCATGGGAAACAGGGTCAGGAATGTCTACTTGGGAACTAGGTTCATTAATATCCTCACAGGGTTCAGTATCAGGAATTCCTGTACAGAGAACAGATGTAGTAGAAAATGTAGGTTGATGCGCAGTATCTCCCAAGGAAAACATTTTCTTAGATGCAGTTACAGAAGAATTTTGAAAAGGTGGAGTGTACTGAAATATGCCACTCTCAGGTAGATGCGGAGGAATTGTGATACAAGATTCTGACTGAGAGGCTTTCTGGGTTCAGCAGGCATACTTATTTGAGTTTGAATTTCCGAGCTAAATTCTCCAGGGACTACCTCTGGAAAACTAAAAGGTTGTATATCTGGAACAAAATTATCTTTTGCTTCTATCACAGGGTTTACAGACATTGAGGCAGCATGAGAGGGATGTAAGGAATCAGTAGTTGAAAGCAGTGTTTGCAATTGTAGAGTTTGAGAAGATAAACCATTAAGTGCTTCAAAAACAGACTGATGGCGACTAGGGACAACATCCAGCTTGGTGTGGAGAGTATCATGAGGCAAGAGAGGATCTGGCACAACAGAAACTGAAACAGGAGATTCAGGCTGAGTTTCCTCTTTACAGTTCTGATTTTCTGTAGGCAGAAATATTTTCTTTTTCTTCTTTTTTTTTTCTTCTTTTTAGAGAGCTTAGATAACACCAGCTTGGTGTGGAGAGTATCATGAGGCAAGAGAGGATCTGGCACAACAGAAACTGAAACAGGAGATTCAGGCTGAGTTTCCTCTTTACAGTTCTGATTTTCTGTAGGCAGAAATATTTTCTTTTTCTTCTTTTTAGAGAGCTTAGATAACTGATATTTCTTCCCAATATGAGGCTTCTTAGGGTGGTGCCACTGTGGCCTGGAGTACCTTATATCAGGTTGAGAACATAAAACAATGGAGTCCTTCTTATCACCTGGCAATCTGACTCTGGAGGTGATTAAACACTGTGAACGCTTATCACATAAACCTAATTACAGTAAACAATAGCTGATGTCAGGAAACCTGTTTTCAGAAAATAATTTCTCAAAGCTGAAAAAAGTTAACCCTTCCAGTACTGACAGAGGGGTCTGTCACATGGCTCCCTCCTGGTGGGACACTCCGGCAGACCCGGCTTGACCCTTTGGTGGGTCAACTTGGGGATGACCGGACTAGGAGGTGGTAGGAATGTCAGTTTGCCGGGACAATCCATCTGCATTCCCGTTATGAGAGAGAATTCCTGTCCGTATAAATAAGTGTTCAACTTCTTCAGTGCCCAGACCAGGGCTAAACATTCCTTCAAGTTTTTGTTTTCAGAGACGCTTCTTTCCAGTTGAAGACAAATCTCATCGGCTTCTTTACGAGTTCTTTGTACCTGCTCTTTATAGGTATCCACAATCCCTTCATACTGACGTAGGGTGCCCTTGAGTTGCTGCACCTCACTATGAGCCAGCGTCAGCTTCTCCTCCAGTGTCGCTAAGTTTGTCTTTAATGTTTCATGTTCCACTCTGAAGCTGGCGTTTTCTGCAGTCTGTCAATGCAGCTTGTCTAGCAGAGATTCCCATTCTAAACGCGCTTTTTCCTCTGCTTTCCTCTTATCTCCCGCTAGCACCGTTACGTGATTGTTTAACGTGACCATTTCATCCTCTACTTGACTCTTCTCCTTCATCAGTGCATTGTAACGGGACTTCCACGTATCAATAGTGGACAGAGATTTACTGAGCTCAGCATCCTGGGTCTCAGCAGCAGGTCGGTCAGTCTCTGCGGCACAGGTAGTCACAGGGTTAACATCGGTGGGACCCATGGGAGCGTAGGCAGAAACAAGGGGGGCCAAGTCATTTCCAAGGAGAACATCAGCTGGTAAACCCTTCATGACCCCCACATTCACATGTCTAGTGTCCACTCCCAAATCCAAATGTACCCGGACAACAGGTAGGCGGAACACAGCGCCCCCTGCTACCCTCACAGCCACAGTGTCTCCGGTGTGCTGGTTCTCAGACACTAAGTTCTTTTGGAGCAAGGTCATGGTAGCACCAGTATCCCGTAGACCACTAACCTCCTTCCCATTCACTTTAACCAGTTGCCTGTGCTGTTGCCGGTTATCCCGGTGGGCAGCTTGCACGGGGTCTGCTTCATGTAGGATGCCCCAGCATTCTTCCTCCTCTATGCAGTGGGCAGCAGGCTGAGGGTTACGTGGGTTTCTGACGGAGGGTCTCCTCCAGGACTGTGCTTGGTTCGCTGTGTTTAGGGGACACTCTGGTCTTTTGTGCCCTAGTCGCTTACATCCAAAGCACCGAATAGGCTGTGACTAATCCCGTGAGTTGAACTGGGCTGTCTGAGGATAGTTTGTGGCTGAAGACGGTGTGGTAGAGCGGTGCGCCGGGGGTTGGTAACTGGTAGCTGCTGGGGTGACTGTGGGTCTGTACTCCACTCTGGCAGGGATCTTAGTGGTAGCAGTGTCCAGTTTGCGGGCATCCGTATACTCATCTGCCAGGCGAGCAGCTTCATGCAGGGTGGAGGGTTTACGGTCCCAAACCCACTCTCTAACTCCTGCGGATAACTTGTCAAAGCAATGTTCCAACAGGAATAGCTGCAGCACCTCTTCCCCAGATACAGCTTGGCACCCCGCTATCCAGTGAGCTGCTGTGCGGTGCACCTTATATGCCCACTCGACGTAGGAATCTCCAGCTAGTTTAACAGTGTGTCTGAACTGCCTCCTATATGCCTCCGGTTTAATCGCATACCTGGAGAGCAGAGCCTCTTTTACAGCATTATAATCCCCGACTTCATCATCTGCAATGGCCCGAAAAGCCTCACTGGCCCAGCCGGATAATTTTCCGGATAATATCGTGACCCAGTCCTCTGCGGGTACCTTGTGTAGTGCACATTGCCTCTGAAAATCTGCAAGGTACCCATCAATCTCTCCCTCTGTTTCCATGAAGTTTTTAAAAGCTGCAAAATGTACCTTTCTCTTTTCCACTGGGGTTGTTGTGACTTGGGCTGCTGCAGCGCTGCTTTGGCAAAGTAGGTTGGCATCCACAGCTGCTATGACCCGGTCGATAATTTCGGCAGTCGGGTTGGGGCCATAATGTGCCAGTCTTATTTTAACCACCCGGTCAAAGCTTGCTTCTTCGGGATTTCTGTCTGATATGCTGGGCTTATTGGTTCTTTCGGGCCCTTGTACTCCGTCCATCTCGGTCAGTATTGTAATAATCTCCCTCTTCAAGAAGTCGTTTTTTTAAGTCCCGTAACAAGCAAACTGTGTTCTCTGTCTGTCTGCTCAGTCTGATTATTGCTGTGTGTGCAGTAACTCACAATTATTCCTTGAAGCAACACTTTCCCTTTTACTTTACTTTTCCCAGACTTAACAGTATAACAACTCACTGTACAGTTGTTCTAGCAGGTCTTTAAGAGTGGCTCTTTTCAGCCTTTCATACTGTATTCCCATTAGGTCCGGATGTGTAGTTGCTCTTCTGGGCTATGAGGACTAACCCGTCGCTTGCCACCAATTGTAGCGGAGAGGCAGTAGGATCCGCAATATCTTTTAGTTAGGCAGAGACATCCTCATCTTAAAAATGTTGTCTAAATAATTCAGCCCAAGTTTAAGTCTAAATCAGCTATTTATTTTGCTTCTAGCCACTGCTTAAAACTGGTGCAACAACAACTGCTAACAACAACTGTCTTAGACAATACAGTTACTCAAAACTAACAGTTACTCAAAACTTAAGTTAACCCCTCCAGTACTGTTGGATTTGCACCCTGTACCTATAATGGGCACAGGGTGACTTAACATAATGCCTGAATCCATAATCCGTAGGGAGGTTGACAGAGGGGTCTGTCACACTGTCAAAATTAACACTGGGTGTTATTTTTCCACTTTTTTTCTCCATTGACTTCTGTGGGGACATATGTGAATGCTCATGCAATATTAGATGTTCAGGTTTTTGCAGTAGTCGGGTTATCGCAAAATACGTGTTTTTTTTAACTTGTAATGCGAGCGCAAACCGACTAGTGCAAAAAGCTTAACTCTAGCAGAGTTTTCATGATTTTGAAAACGCAATATACCGCACCACTTGTAATCTGGCACTTAGTGTTTTAAACTCTTTTGGATTTAATGATTATTTTTTAAGCTGCATTCAGTTGCTTTATTGTAACATACAGAGTAGACTACATAATGTTTTAAGTGTTATCTCTATTCCTTGAACTGCAGTTGCACCAGTTAAGGTTTTAGCTTATGCTGATGATTTGCTGAATATTGTTAATAATCAGCAAGATGTTGATACTTTAAGTGAGAGTCATTTTTTAAAGAGTTTCATCTGCAAGAATGAATTGGACTAAGAGCAGTGCGGCACTTGTTGGGAGATGGTAAAATGTAACCCCTCCTTTTTTACCTGAACATTTAGAGTGGTCACGGTCTGGTCTTAAGCTTTTAGGAATTTTTGGGGGGCAATGAGAGAGAAGTTATGAGGAATTGGGATGGTGTCATGGAGAAAGTGGAATCCAGACTGGATAAATGGAGATAGCTTCTTCCTTAGCTCTCTTTCAGAGGAAAAGTTTTGATTATTAATAATTTGGTTGCTTCAATGCTTTATCATAAACTTGTTTGTTTAGATCTTCCTTTTTCCTTGATTAATGATATTCAAAAAGCGTTACTAAAATAATATCACTGTAGCAGCCCACAAACAAAAATATCAAGGTAAACATCTCCCAGCGAACTATCAAGACCTTTTTAAATATAACTACATCCCACTATAAGACAATATATCTAAAGACTTTTTGTCATCCTGGAGGAACAAACGGCTATCCTGGCTTGGTAGAATAGGGGTAATAAAGATGAATATCCTCCCATATTCTATATTTATTGCAGACTGTTCCAATACCCCTTTCCATGGGTTGTATCCCCCAAATGCAAAAAAATTATTTGGGAAGGAATAAAACGTATAATTCAAAACAAAATAATGTATCTACTCTTAAACGGGCGGGGGGCTGGTGTTGGTTATATATCAAAAAGGCACTGGAAGCTTGTAGAATTTAAGCATTAGGCTTTTTTTTAAACAGATGCAACAGCAGCATATAAAACATACCAATCACTTGTAAAACAGTAGTCAGCACACAGAGAGGAGAAACAAAAGGGAAAAAGAACACAACTTCCTTCCTGTTAGTGAATTAACAAGTTCACAGGTATAAACAATTAATAATCTGAAATTTACAGCCTAAATGTTGTTCATTTGGAGGCACAGCGGAGAGTTCAAAAGCTCTATTAATTATCTTTTTTTGTTGTTGAAATAAGTAGCATTTATCAGGTTTAAGTGTAAATTTTATATTTTTAAGCAGTAAACAGTGTTTCTCCTTTAAGTAAAAATGAAATTTTGAGTTTGCCTTACTATCCTTGAGAAGAATGATAACACTGTGAATGTTTAGGTTTTCTTTTTATAAAAAAAAAAAAAAGTTCTCTCTTGTGTTTGGCTTTGTCCCAGAGGGAAAGATTTGTACTTTACATTTAAAGCGGCAGTACTGGTGTTCTATGTTATAAAGAATGATAACTATAAATTGCTAACTGCAAGAAACAAGTATTTATATTATATTCTGTCACAGAATCTAACTTAAAACTGATCATTTTATTTCAGTGGCAGTCTGCTGTCAAACTGAATCTCACAGATATTACAGAACTCTTTGTTATTAAAAATAACCCTCTGAGAGTTCAATTAATACATGAGATATAATTTAATGAATTGATTCAAGTGACACTTTATGGTTACTAACCAGTCTACAACTATAACTGCAATAAGCTTTATTGCTGCTTAACAGCTAAGCTGTGGTCAATTATAAGTAAGTGTCTACACATAAACACCGCTAATTAAGGCACAAGGGAACACAAGCAGATGGCACAAGGGGCCACACTGAGCATGCATGATGACCACACCCTGTCCAGAGGAGATGGGAGGCTAAGCTGACCAGATAGACAAGTCAGGATAATGGCAAGATAGGGTCCAGGGGTAACCTAAGAGATTATTTTTACACTGAACCCCAGTGAAGGATCCAACAATATTGATAAGTATGAAACAAACCTATATGAAACAGTTTTGTTAATATGATTTATGCTCTTTACATTTATATTCAAAGTTTTATTATTGAATCAGGTGAGTTAATCAATTCTGGTTTGCCCTTTATAGTCACAAATATATTATAAGGTAATTCCTGTTAAACCGGTCTTATCTGTCGACAATAACACTGGGTCAATCAGGAATCTGGTAATAATATAATTTTCTTATGGTTTGCCAGGATTATTAGTTTACCTGATTCTTGCTAGCTATGGTGAGAATTAAATAACAAAAGTTTCTGTTTCTCTATTATACACGGAAGCTACTGCAAATAAAATAATTTAGTGATTGTTTTCAATTGTTTTAACCTGATAATTATTAAATCGTTGTAATGATGTATGCTTATTGATTTGCTTTATTCAAATATTGCTTATTATTTCCAATAATTCTTTTAATAAACCAAGGCCTAGATTTAGAGTTTTACGGCCAAAGGGGTGCGTTAGCTACGCGTGTATTTAGAGTTCTCTGAAGGGCTGCGCTAGGCTCCAAAAAGGGAGCGTACAGGCATATTTACCTCCACTTCAACTCTCAATACCAGCGTTGCTTACGGTAGTGGCTATCTGGAAAAACGTGCTCATGCACGATATCCCCATAGGAAACAATGGGGCAGTTTGGGCTGAAAAAAAACCTAACACCTGCAAAAAAGCAGCATTAAGCTCCTAACGTAGCCCCATTGTTTCCTATGGGGAAACACTTTCTAAGTCTGCGCTGTCTGACGGCTGTAATTGTCTGAGGGCTGTAATTATTGTTAGGCTTTAAGCCAAACTTTTAATTAGCGAATGTTGTGAGTTGATTCAGCACTTAGTAGCATTGTCAAAACCACATTGATATAACATAGAACGGCTAACAGCCAATTGTATGAATGAATGGTGGGACTATCTTGCAACTAAGCTAACGGGTTATTGATACGAAAACCAAGCTAACTGTAGCGCATTGCATAATAATAGAATGCAAGGATATTAGCATCTAACAACTTATTACCGCATGTGTGGAGCCCTTGGGCACCTTAGTAAAATATCGCTAGAGAAACGATAATATAACCCCAGTATAAAATTACTCTGTATGGATTCTTAGAACTGTTACATTTAAACGGGAACATTTGTATCTATTGGATGAATGTATATACACCCTTAGAATCGTTACACCTAAGTGTTAGAAGCTGTGTTTATTTTATTAATCTATACTACCAGCTACAACATATGTATATCATATCGATGTGCAACAAAACAAATTGTTGTAATTAAAATAAGATTACTGCTACACTTGTAATTAGAATTAAGGGGGATATCCGAATATGATACTAACTGTATGCCTAATATTTAACGGTCCATCAGCATCAATACTATTGAGTATTATTTATTATTAGATCTTGTATTTATACAATCTAACTCTAAGGGGGAGATATATTATTCAAATATCTTAAAGGGCTAAAACAAGTGGTAATTTTGTTCCATACTTTATTGTGACCAGAGCAAACAATATTCCAAAAACAATTGCTATAATAAATTATTTACAATAATTCAGCTAGCAACTCTATGCCAGCACTAATAGCAGTGTCAATAGGAATAGAAATTCAATGACTACAACACTGGATCACTAACAATAGTACAAGTATAATAAGATGTGATGTACGAACACCATCTTGCTAGAAGCATGATTACTGCGATCACGATAAACTGAATATCTAAGTGAAATAAGTACTCACACTTATACTTACAATTACTAATACCGTACACTAAACTCTCTACAATAGGGAACTTCTCCTTAACCAAGAATACCCTCATCTTGAGTTAAGAGTTAACTCTCTGTGCAATTCCCTATATTTAGTATCTATACTCAGTACACAGTATCCTCACCAACATTCTGTGTTTTTATCAATAAACTTTTGTGTTTGTCTGTGGATCATATTTTTAATTAAATTCCCAATAAAGGTTATATTTTAATTGTTACGGCATAGACTGCCATCCCTTTGGAATAACATGTTCTAATCAATATGCCACCTTCTCTTAGATGTGAGTGCTAATAAGTGTACATTTTTCAATCTCAGGATTGAAATACTCTCCACTTCCTAAGTCTGCACCTAACACCCTAACATGTACCCCGAGTCTAAACACCCCTAACCTTACACTTATTAACCCCTAATCTGCCGCCCCCACTATCGCTGACCCCTGCATTATATTATTAACCCCTAATATGCCACTCCGGACACCGCCGCAACCTACATTATAGCTATGTACCCCTAATCTGCTACCCCTAACATCGCCGACCCCTATATTATATTTATTAACCCCTAATCTGCCGCCCCTAACGTCGCCGCTACCTACCTCCACTTATTAACCCCTAATCTGCCGACCGGACCTCGCCGCCACTATAATAAATGTATTAACCCCTAAACCGCCGCACTCCCGCCTCGCAAACCCTATAATAAATAGTATTAACCTCTAATCTGCCCCCCCTAACATCGCGACACCTAACTTTAAGTATTAACCCCTAATCTGCCGATCAGCCAATAGAATGCGAGCTCAATCTGATTGGCTGATTGGATCAGCCAATCCGATTGAACTTGAATCTGATTGGCTGATTCAATCAGCCAATCAGATTTTTCCTACCTTAATTCCAATTGGCTGATAGAATCCTATCAGCCAATCGGAATTTGAGGGATGCCATCTTGGATGACGTCACTTAAAGGAACCTTCATTCGTCGGTAGTCGTCGGTAGGAAGAGGATGTTCCACGCCGGAGGTCTTGAAGATGGAGCCGCTCCTCATCAGATGGATGAAGATAGAAGATGCCGCTTGGATGAAGATGTCTGCCGGTCCGGATGTCCTCTTCTGCCCGGATAGGATGAAGACTTCTGCCGCTCCGGATGTCTTCTTTTGGTCCATCGGGGCTCGGCTGAGTGAAGAAGACTCAAGGTAGGGAGATCTTCAGGGGGGTAGTGTTAGGTTTATTTAAGGGGGGTTTGGGTTAGAGTAGGGGTATGTGGGTGGTGGGTTGTAATATTGGGGGGTGGTATTGTGGGGTTTTTTACAGGCAAAAGAGCTGATTTCTTTGGGGCATGCCCCGCAAAAAGCCCTTTTAAGGGCTGGTAAGGTAATAGAGCTGTTAACTATTTTAATTTAGATTAGGGTAGGGAATTTTTTTTATTTTGGGGGGCTTTGTTATTTTATTAGGGGGCTTAGAGTAGGTGTAATTAACTTAAAATTCTTGTAATCTTTTTTTATTTTTTGTAATTTAGTGTTTGTTTGTTTTTGTAATTTAGTTTAGTTTATTTTGTAGGTACTTGTAGTTAATTGATTTAATTTATTTATTGATAGTGTAGTGTTAAGGTTTAATTGTAACTTAGGTTAGGATTTATTTTACAGGTCATTTTGTAATTATTTTAACTAGGTAGCTATTAAATAGTAAATAACTATTTAATAGCTATTGCACCTAGTTAAAATAAATACAAAGTTGCCTGTAAAATAAATATAAATCCTAAAATAGATACAATATAATTATTTGTTATATTGTAGCTATATTAGGGTTTATTTTACAGGTATTTCGTTTTAAATAAGAAGACTTTAGGGGTTAATAAATATTATGTAGGTGTCGGCGATGTTAGGGGCAGCAGATTAGGGGTACATAGGGATAATGTAGGTGGCGGCAGTGTGCGGTCGGTAGATTAGGGGTTAAAAAAATTATTAGAGTGGTGGCGAAGTGGGGGGACCTCGGTTTAGGGGTACATAGGTAGTTTATGGGTGTTAGTGTACTTTAGAGCACAGTAGTTAAGAGCTTTATAAACCGGCATTAGCCCAGAAAGCTCTTAACTACTGACTTTTTTCTGCGGCTGGAGTCTTGTCGGTAGAGGGTCTACTGCTCACTTCAGCCAAGACTCTAAATACCGGCGTTAGGAAGATCCCATTGAAAAGATAGGCTACGCAATTTGCGTAAGGGGATCTGCAGTATGGAAAAGTTGCAGATTGGAAGTGAGCATTAGACCCTTTCCTGGCTGACTCTAAATACCAGCAGGCGGTTAAAAGCAGCGTTAGGAGCCCTTAACGCTGCTTTTGACGGCTAACGCAGAACTCTAAATCTAGGCGTAAGTTTGTTTATTGATCTAGTCTCAGTTTAATTAATAGACAAATCAGAACTAAAATGAATCAGGTTTTATATATATTATTCTTTGCAAATTATATAATTCAGAGTGTTCTTAAATTGCACACATTGTCCCTGCAAATATTTTAACCGCTATTATATAAATATTGAGTTACATTATCAGAATAATATAGAGGTTCCATAATATTTATTGTGTGTAAACACATCATACACTTTGCGGCTACACTACTGAAATAATAATAATAATAAGGATAATATTCACAACATGCTGTTGTATTCCCCAACAGCTGGGAGTTCCAGACCTGGCAGCTTACAGAAGAGCTATAATATTACGATTGGTAGAATGGGTGCATAATACGGACCACAAAGCATGCGTCCGATTGGATAGTCAAATCCTTGGTTTATATAATGTAAGCACACTTGCTTGTGTATCTCCACAGCTAATTAATATCCAAATACCCTCTATCTGCAGAACTACTCTCTGAATGGGATAAAACGCTAGCTACTAGTACACATATCTCCACCAGATACTCCCCTATTGCCCATTTTAGAAAATCCTGAACTTCCGTACTACCATTAAAGAACTCGTATTAGGAGTCCTTACAGACTTAGAGAGGGGTCTCTACAATACATATTAGACAATGGCTAAATGTGTACTCACCTTCTCAAGCTGAAGGGTAGAATATTCAGGAGTATTTTTTGGAAACACTTCTTTACAAAGAGGGTGATTCATTCATGGAATAAACTTCCACAAGAGGTGGTAATGACAAACACTGTGGGGGACTTGCCTGGTATAAGCATAATGCTATCCTACTAACTAGTGAGTGAGAAACAGTGGCCTAGATTTGGAGTTTGGCGGTAGATGGGTTGTTAACGCTACGCGTGCTTTTTTCTGGCCGCACCATAAAATTAACTCTGGTATCGAGAGTCCCAAAAAATGCTGCGTTAGGCTCCAAAAAAGGAGCGTAGAGCATTTTTACCGCAAATGCAACTCTCGATACCAGAGTTGCTTACGGACGCGGCCAGCCTCAAAAACGTGCTCGTGCACGATTCTCCCATAGGAAACAATGGGGCTGTTTGAGCTGAAAAAAAACCTAACACCTGCAAAAAAGCCGCGTTCAGCTCCTAACGCAGCCCCATTGTTTCCTATGGGGAAACACTTCCTACGTCTGCACCTAACACTCTAACATGTACCCCGAGTCTAAACACCCCTACCCTTACACTTATTAACCCCTAATCTGCCGCCCCCGCTATCGCTGACCCCTGCATTATATTATTAACCCCTAATCTTCCGCTCCGTAAACCGCCGCAACTTACATTATCCCTATGTACCCCTAATCTGCTGCCCCTAACACCGCCGACCCCTGTATTATATTTATTAACCCCTAACCTGCCCCCCACAACGTCGCTGCCAGCTACTTACAATAATTAACCCCTAATCTGCCGACCGCAAAGCGCCGCCACCTACGTTATCCTTATGTACCCCTAATCTGCTGCCCCTAACACCGCCGACCCCTATATTATATTTATTAACCCCTAATCTGCCCCCCTCAACGTCGCCGACACCTGCCTACACTTATTAACCCCTAATCTGCCGAGCGGACCTGAGCGCTACTATAATAAATGTATTAACCCCTAAAGCTAAGTCTAACCCTAACACTAACACCCCCCTAACTTAAATATAATTTACATCTAACGAAATTAATTAACTCTTATTAAATAAATTATTCCTATTTAAAGCTAAATACTTACCTGTTAAATAAATCCTAATATAGCTACAATATAAATTATAATTACATTGTAGCTATTTTAGGATTAATATTTATTTTACAGGCAACTTTGTAATTATTTTAACCAGGTACAATAGCTATTAAATAGTTAAGAACTATTTAATAGTTACCTAGTTAAAATAATAACAAAATTACCTGTAAAATAAATCCTAACCTAAGTTATAATTAAACCTAACACTACCCTATCAATAAATTAATTAAAATACCTACAATTACCTACAATAAAACCTAACACTACACTATCAATAAATAAATTAAATACAATTCCTACAAATAACTACAATTACATAAACTAACTAAAGTACAAAAAATAAAAAAGAACTAAGTTACAAAAAATAAAAAAATATTTACAAACATAAGAAAAATATTACAACAATTTTAAACTAATTACACCTACTCTAAGCCCCCTAATAAAATAACAAAGACCCCCAAAATAAAAAAATGCCCTACCCTATTCTAAATTAATAAAGTTAAAAGCTCTTTTACCTTACCAGCCCTGAACAGGGCCCTTTGCGGGGCATGCCCCAAGAAAATCAGCTCTTTTGCCTGTAAAAAAAAACATACAATACCCCCCCCCCCAACATTACAACCCACCACCCACATACCCCTAATCTAACCCAAACCCCCCTTAAATAAACCTAACACTAAGCCCCTGAAGATCTTCCTACCTTGTCTTCACCATTCAGGTTCACCGATCCGTCCTGGCATCCGATGCTGAAGAGGTCCAGAAGAGGCTCCAAAGTCTTCCTCCTATCTGGCAAGAAGAGGACATCCGGACCGGCAAACATCTTCATCCAAGCGGCATCTTCGATCTTCTTCCATCCGGTGCGGAGCGGGTCCATGTTGAAGCAGCCGACGCGGATCCATCCTCTTCTTTCTGCGTCTCCCGACGAATGACGGTTCCTTTAAGGGACGTCATCCAAGATGGCGTCCCTCGAATTCCGATTGGCTGATAGGATTCGTCAGGAACCGTCATTCGTCGGGAGACGCCGGAAGAAGAGGATGGATCCGCGTCGGCTGCTTCAACATGGACCCGCTCCGCACCGGATGGAAGAAGATTGAAGATTCCGCTTGGATGAAGATGTTTGCCGGTCCGGATGTCCTCTTCTTGCCGGATAGGAGGAAGACTTTGGAGCCTCTTCTGGACCTCTTCAGCACCGGATGCCAGGACAGATCGGTGATACCTGTTGAGGTGAAGACAAGGTAGGAAGATCTTCAGGGGCTTAGAGTTAGGTTTATTTAAGGGGGGTTTGGGTTAGATTAGGGGTATGTGGGTGGTGGGTTGTAATGTTTGGGGGGGGGTATTGTATGTTTTTTTTTACAGGCAAAAGAGCTGATTTTCTTGGGGCATGCCCCGCAAAGGGCCCTGTTCAGGGCTGGTAAGGTAAAAGAGCTTTTAACTTTATTAATTTAGAATAGGGTAGGGCATTTTTTTAGTTTGGGGGTCTTTGTTATTTTATTAGGGGGCTTAGAGTAGGTGTAATTAGTTTAAAATTGTTGTAATATTTTTCTTATGTTTGTAAATATTTTTTTATTTTTTGTAACTTAGTTCTTTTTTATTTTTTGTACTTTAGTTAGTTTATGTAATTGTAGTTATTTGTAGGAATTGTATTTAATTTATTTATTGATAGTGTAGTGTTAGGTTTTATTGTAGGTAATTGTAGGTATTTTATTTAATTAATTTATTGATAGGGTAGTGTTAGGTTTAATTATAACTTAGGTTAGGACTTATTTTACAGGTAATTTTGTTATTATTTTAACTAGGTAACTATTAAATAGTTCTTAACTATTTAATAGCTATTGTACCTGGTTAAAATAATTACAAAGTTGCCTGTAAAATAAATATTAATCCTAAAATAGCTACAATGTAATTATAATTTATATTGTAGCTATATTAGGATGTATTTTACAGGTAAGTATTTAGCTTTAAATAGGAATAATTTATTTAATAAGAGTTAATTAATTTCGTTAGATGTAAATTATATTTAAGTTAGGGGGGTGTTAGTGTTAGGGTTAGACTTAGCTTTAGGGGTTAATCCATTTATTATAGTAGCGGTGAGCTCCGGTCGTCAGATTAGGGGTTAATAATTGAAGTTAGGTGTCGGCGATGTTAGGGAGGGCAGATTAGGGGTTAATACTATTTATGATAGGGTTAGTGAGGTGGATTAGGGGTTAATAACTTTATTATAGTAGCGCTCAGGTCCGCTCGGCAGATTAGGGGTTAATAAGTGTAGGCAGGTGTCGGCGACGTTGAGGGGGGCAGATTAGGGGTTAATAAATATAATATAGGAGTCGGCGGTGTTAGGGGCAGCAGATTAGGGGTACATAAGGATAACGTAGGTGGCGGCGCTTTGCGGTCGGCAGATTAGGGGTTAATTATTGTAAGTAGCTGGCGGCGACGTTGTGGGGGGCAGGTTAGGGGTTAATAAATATAATACAGGGGTCGGCGGGGTTAGGGGCAGCAGATTAGGGGTACATAAGTATAACGTAGGTGGCGGTTGGCAGATTAGGGGTTAAAAAAATTTAATCGAGTTGCGGCGATGTGGGGGGACCTCGGTTTAGGGGTACATAGGTAGTTTATGGGTGTTAGTGTACTTTAGGGTACAGTAGTTAAGAGCTTTATGAACCGGCGTTAGCCCAGAAAGCTCTTAACTACTGACTTTTTTCTGTGGCTGGAGTTTTGTCGTTAGAGCTCTAACGCTCACTTCAGAAACGACTCTAAATACCGGAGTTAGGAAGATCCCATTGAAAAGATAGGATACGCAATTGACGTAAGGGGATCTGCGGTATGGAAAAGTCGTGGCTGAAAAGTGAGCGTTAGACCCTATTTTGAGTGACTCCAAATACCGGCGGTAGCCTAAAACCAGCGTTAGGAGCCTCTAATGCTGGTTTTCATGGCTACCGCCAAACTCTAAATCTAGGCCAGAGTTAGTCTAAAAACACATAAAAAGCTGTTAAACCCAGTGTAACACTATACTCCTCTAAAAAATAGTGTGAGAAAAATGTAAGAAAAAATGGTGGGGTAGCGCTAGAAACTATAGCTCATGGATTTGAATAAAGAGGTAATCTCTGGTGTTAAGTACACAAATTTATTATAAACAATGTATATTTCAATACATATTTTAAAAATGGACACCGGTGTCAATGATAATACAAAATGCAATGCTAAAAACACACATAAAATGCATTTATTAAGAGTCCTTTTGAATGACTAATTTGAGAAATGTTTCCGTGTATAAATGCTGATCTTAGCCTTAATTGGTTACAAATACAGGATGATAATGCATTAATTTGCAGGACAATGTTACAATAGATTGACTGATGGAAATGTTTCCATTAGGATGCTATTATAAAGTTAGTATGTATCAAACTGTTTTACAAAGATGATGATTTGAAAAACTGGATTTTCTCAGTGGTTAGTATATAGATTATTTTACCTGTAATCCAAAGTGTGTAACACTTATCAATCTTATCAGTTTACAGCCAGTTTGCAGCCTGTCTTGCTGATTAAATCTAGTTACTCCCCAGTTGACTGGGTTAACAATACAGCTCAGCTATTAAACGTACTGAGCAGTGTTAGCTCATGATCCAGCTCCACAATGGCTTTACCGGCCTGAAATAGTCTGCGTCCCTGGTGCATTACGCTGGTCACGTAGCCAAGATCAAATTCTGCCAATTCTCTTTTCTGCTTTTTGGGAGTATTCCTATGTATCCTACGGTAGTTTGTAGCAGCAGTGGCATTATAGTAGCTTAGAGACCGTCTTCAAGGTCTAAGAAATTAGCATATGAACATCCTAGCTTTAGCTTTCAACTAAGAATAACAAGAGAACAAAGAAAAATTGGTGATAAAAGTATTTTAGGAAGTTGTTTAAAATTACATGCCCTATTTAAATCATAAAAGTTTTTTTGGACTTGACTGTCCCTTTAAGGCTTTATGGCAATCTTACCAGTTTACCACCTGCCTGTCATGCTGATTAAATCTTGTTGCTCCCCAGTTGACTGGGTGAACAATACAGCTCAGCTATTAAACATACTGGGCAGCGTTAGCTCATGATCCAGCTCCACAGCAGCTTTACCGGCCTGTCGTAGTCTGCGTCTCTGGTCTGTTCCGCTGGTCACGTAGCCAAGATCAAATTCTGCCAATTCTCTTTTTTGCTTTTTGGAAATATTCCTATGTATCCTACTGTGGTTTGTAGCAGCACTGACGTTATAGCTTACACGCTGGTCTGTTCCTTACAGAAGTTGGATAGTGTGTGCACACATTCAAATCTAAAGGGGTTCAGTCAGGTGATCTACGTGTATTGGCTGAATGCCTTTCTCAAGATACCTGACACTTGTAGGATCCTCCCTTATAATTTGCATGCCTTACAATCAATACATGGATAAAAACCACTTAGTTTATTGCCACTAAGGTCAATCTTTTGAGGTTCTTTTTTGTTTTACTGGGTGCCAATATATTTTTAAGATTTTTTGCATTTCTAAAAATTATTTCAGGCTTTTTATTAGCCTTCTGTCCTAAAATCGGATGCTCTTTTACAATATGCCAATGTTTGGAGATAATTCTTCAAATATGTTGATGTTGGATATTGAAATTTGTAATAAAAAGTGTCAAACACTCAGAAAAGATTTCTTCTGGATAGTATAGAATCTTTACTTAAAAATAATTCCTTCTTATTTAATGATAAATTCTATGTACAAATCAAAGAAACAGCTATGGGCATTAGATTCGCACCCAGTTACGCCAACCTTTTCATGGGTTAAAATACCAAGGAATGGTAATAGAGTGCGCCAAATATATCTAAAAGAAAAATAAAAAACTTGATAAAAGACTGTGTCTGAGATGAGGGTTAGAGGGATGTGATCATAAGGGGGAAAAACAAATTGATGGAAGTGAGGTGTAACCAGGTGTGGAGCAAATCCCTTTGAAATGACGATTGTCAGCTACTAGTGTAGAGTGTACTATGATATATATAGAAAATAAATAAATCTGTGAAATACCAATTTTTTGTGTAACTGTGAAAGTATCACATAAATGTAATTGACAATAGATACGTATGATAAAGCAATATGATAATATAGCTGCAAATGATAAAGCAATGTAACGACAAATAAGTGAAAAAAATATATATAAAAAGCAACAATGATAATGAAAATAAAAGAAAAAAAGTGCTTATCGTTTAAATGAGTCCCAATTGGGTGCTGTGGAAGAAAATGACTTATGCCGTCAAAGTCTCTGTAAATAAAATAGAAAGTTCTTGTCACAGTGTGGGTGTTCAATGTGCAGCAGGCAGCTGGTCTTTGATGGTGTCTGATCAGAACAAATCTAAAGATGGAACAAGAAAAGACAGCGCCTCATAGTGCAAATAAATTTCAAAAAAAGAAGGAGTGTGCAATCACATCAGAGAACGTCAATTGTAGATATACTCACAAGAGCATTGGCACCCTTAAGGAAGAAGGTGCAAATGTGCAGGCTGACGTTTATTCAGCAGTCAGTACGCTGTATAATGGAAAACCAGGTCCCCACCGATGCAGCCGTGGACTCTCCTCCGCAGTCTAAGGCAGAATTCTATGGAGCCGTGCTGTGTGGGAGAAAACAGGCAAATCTCCCCTGCGTGTGAAACACTCGGCACCCGGGTCGGTGTTTAAAATGGACAATTCACAATGGAAATAATCTGTCCGTGACAATACTTTGTACTTGATGAAACGGCCAGGAGCTTGTGGCCGAGAAATGCGTCTAAAGCTCAAACAATAAATATTTTTAAATATTTTTATACCACAGCCTGACCTGTTGTCATTCACATGCCAAGCCATTCTGTCACGGACAGATTATTTCCATTGTGAATTGTCCATTTTAAACACCGACCCGGGTGCCGAGTGTTTCACACGCAGGGGAGATTTGCCTGTTTTTCTGCCTTAGACTGCGGAGGAGAGTCCACGGCTGCATCGGTGGGGACCTGGTTTTCCATTATACAGCGTACTGACTGCTGAATAAACGTCAGCCTGCACATTTGCACCTTCTTCCTTAAGGGTGCCAATGCTCTTGTGAGTATATCTACAATTGACGTTCTCTGATGTGATTGCACACTCCTTTTTTTTTAAATTTATTTGCACTATGAGGCGCTGTCTTTTCTTGTTCCATCTTTTCATGGGTTACTTTGAGGAGAATTTCTGAATAGAAATCTCGTGCTCTACAGAAGATTTATAGATGACGTATTTATAGTTTGGAAGGTTGATTTAGAACTATTAAGCATGTTTTTTAAAGATATAAATAAAAATTTAGGTCTATCTTTCACTCAATATTGTACCACAAAGATGATTTTTTTGGATATAGAGATCTCAATACAGGGGAATAGTCGATTTCGATAACTATATCCATAGACAAATTTGTCACCACAAGAAATGGAAGAGTAACGTCCCAAAGGGACAAATTTAGATAAAATATTCTTTATTAAACCACAAACCTCCTCCATATACATCGGATACATTACATGTGACATACAATGAGAAAGACGAAAAAACATAAGAATCACAAAAAAAAGAAAATAAAGAGCTTTCAGCAGCAGGGTAGATAGTACCTTACTCATAATTGTATTCTAAGGAACTCATGGTACTCGCCTAGGGACAATTCCTTGAGCAGGGTTGCCATTGAAACTTTCTAACTTTGACTTTAACCATTTGTCCATAAAATATCAACAATTAATCTAATCTGCTACCTTTGCTGCAGTCTATCTCAAAGCCTATGGAGGTTTCTCTCATTTTCATATTTTTCCCTCAATTACTTCTTTTATATGTCCTTGGCTATCGCAGTCCATATTGGAAGTATATAATCGTGGGGGGTAATATTCTTATAATTTCAGTAATATCATTTATCTAAATAGAACAGATAAACATAATTCAACAACTCCTGTATCACAACAAATCAAACTAATGAAGTCACGGGTACCCCACTCCCTAGTACCTATCTATATGGCTATTAGTAGCTCCCTCATCAATTTTCCCTTTGTTGAGTAGTCTCCTATGTCAAATCAGCGACTATCTTCCTCTAAGGAATTCTTGCCTTTCTCCTCTACCCTGTCCCCTCACCTTCCCTGATTATCCAGTAAAACCAGATCTTCTGGAACGTAGGCCCTGTGTCTTGAATAAATGCTGCTGTCTCGTACATCGAATAAACCATCTGTATTCTATTGAGGACCTCTGCCCACGTCGGCGTCTCATTTTTCCAATATTTAGCTATAGCTATTCTTGTGGTGGTAGATAGGATTCGAATGAAAGTGTTTATATGTGGGTTTAGTCTCGGAATTGTCTCATGCAACAGCGCCTGAGCTGGTGTAAGAGAGATCCTTTCGCTTAACAGGGTGCTTAGCATTAAAGATAGTTTCCTCCAAATGTTTTGGACTCTAGGGCAATCCCACCACATGTGAAGATATGATCCTCTAACTTTACACCCTCTATAACAGTATCTAGAGTTTCCCAGTGTCATATGAGACGTTTTCATTGGTGTCAAGTACCATCTAAATTTGTCTTCAGTACGTTCTCTCTAAGGTCTGCACTAATAAGGCCCTTACTAGCGTAATGAAATATATCATTCCAGTCGTCAATCGTATGCTCTCTTGCAATATCTTCCTCCCAATTTAGTAGCAATGTAGATTTAGTCGTGTATTTAGTTTCCTGTAGTGATATGTATAATCTAGATATTGCTTTCTTGGGTCTGTTGATTGCTAAACATAAATTTTCGAGAGTCGTTCTTTGACTGTGTATTGTGGCCCTACTGATATATGCTTGTATAGCTGATGTGATCTGTAAGTAGAGGAACCAGTGTATCTGAATAGGCTCTAGCTTCTGTCTAAGTTGTGTGAAGGTCAGTAATTTACCTTGTGAATATATATCTGCCACCCTGTATAAGCCTTTGTTTTCCCATTTTTTGATATGGTATATAAACTCCTCATTTATCAAGTATTTTAGTGGTATTATCAGGGTTTGTCTAGGCATCAGCTTCCCTATCCGCTGTATCTTGGTCCATTGTTGTTTGGTCAATTGTGTGGATTTGTTGTGATAGATCTCTAGGTCCTTATTCTTTATGTTACCCCAGAAAATATCCTCGGGTCCCTCCATTCCCCCCATAGCAGCCTCCAAGGCAGGCCAGAGAACATCTTTTTGTCTTCTCCCAAGTATTGAATTTTGCGCTAGTCTAGCTGCTGTATAATAGTCATGCAAATTAGGAGCTCCCACCCCCCCAATTGTCTATGTCTTGTCAGGATTTGATGTGGGATCCTCGGGTGTTTATTGTCCCTCAGAAATCTGTGTATGTCTCTTTGGAGATTATCTAAATCTGAACTGTTAACTTTAATTGGGAGGACCCTGAACAGATAAAGAATTCTGGGTAGGATCGTCATCTTGACAGCAGACAGCCTCCCATACCAGGAGAATCCCATTTTCCTCCACCTTCCTATGTCTGACCTAATTGCTTTGTATAGGGGAAAATAATTTGCAGCGTATAATTTAGAGGAGTAGTCAGTTTTATCCCCAGGTATTTTAGCCCGTCTAATACCCACTTGAAGTCAAAATTTGTTTCAATTGCCTTCATGGTATGCTTGGGTAGCGATAGGGGGAGTGCTTCGCACTTGTCTACGTTAATTTTATACCCCGATATCTGGGAGAATAATTGTATGGCGTGATATACATGTGGCAACGAGATGAGTGGTTTCGTAATGGTTAGCAACACATCGTCTGCGAATAAGGTAATTTTGTGATGTATCTTCCCTACTTCCAGTCCCCAAATATCAGGACAATTACGTATATATGCAGCTAAGGGTTCTATGCATAGCGCAAAGATTAAGGGTGATAAAGGGCATCCCTGTCGTGTGCCATTAAGTATATGTATGGTCTCAGACTGGTGTCCGATTGCTCTGACCTGGGCCGTGGGTGTCGAGTATAATCCCTCAATAGCTTTCATAAACCGTCCCTTAAACCCATTAGTGACAGCACTCTCATCATATATTTCCAATCGACCCGGTCGAATGCCTTCTCCGCATCCAAAGATAGGATCAGAGAAGGCATCCCCCTGTCCCGAAGAAAGTCAATAACCGATACCATTCTACGTATATTGTCGGGGGCCTCCCTGTCCTTGATAAATCCAACTTGATCAGGGTGTATGATTGAGGGCAGGATGTGTTTCAATCTATTAGCTAGTATTTTTGTAACTATCTTAAGGTCCTGGTTGATAAGGGAAATCGGTCTATAATTAGCGCAAAAATGGGGGTCCTTTCCCTGTTTTGGAATCACCACTATCCTAGCCTGAAGCAGTTCTATAGGTATTTCTCCCCCTTCCATAATGTGGTTGGCAAATACTACCAAGTGAGGCAGCAGTATGTCTCTAAAAGCTTTATAATATTCCCCTGGGAATCCATCTGACCTGGGGCTTTGCTAGGTTTAAGGTCTTTAATGGCAGCTCGTACCTCCTCAGATGTAATTTTAGCGTTAAGGGCTTCCCTATCTTCCTCAGAAATTGGTTTCAGGTCTGCTTTGTGTAAAAAAGAGTCAAATACTTTTTCCGTCGAAGGGCAGTGTTGCACTTTAGTCCCATCATACAAGTCGCTGTAAAAGTGAGCAAATGTGTCAACAATTTCCTGTGGATGGGATGTCATGTGTCCTTTTGGGTTCTGTATGCTCGGTATTGATAAAGCCTGATGATTGTCTCTAATTTTTTTCGCTAGATATTTATCTGGTTTGTTTGAGAAGATAAAGTAGTTTGTTTTCAGTCTGTGTGCCGCTTTGACGGATTGTTCATTTGATATGGTTTGTAACTTATTTTTAGTGTTCAGCAATTGTGTCAATGTGGCTTGGGATTTAGTTATTCTATGTGCCCTCTCTAGTGAAGTAATCTCCGAGTATAATTGCCTCAGGAGTAGGGTGTGCCGTCTCCTGGCTGCTGTCTTTTCTTTAATCAATATACCTCTGATCACTGCTTTATGTGCCGCCCATGGTATGATAGGGTTACTTGTGGTATCTACATTAATCTGCCAATATTCCTCTAGATCCTTGAGAATTTTATCTTTTATAAGCGGATTTTTAATACAAGTCCATGATTTTGTTCTCTTTGGATCCAGTAGGTCCCCTAGACACAGTTTAGTGATTGAATGGTCTGACCATACACACGGAAGAATATCTATATGTTGTAATATCGGTTGCAGTATCTGACTCGTATACACATAATCTATCTTCGTGTAACTGTTGTGTGCCGATGAGTAGAATGTGGTGTCTCTAGCATCCCCATTAAGTACTTGCCAAGTGTCCTGCAGCATATGCTGCTCGAGCATCCCCCCTATGTTCTTAGCTACCCCTTTCTGTCTATTCTTCTTTTTAGATTGCAGATTGGCTGTGTTTCGTCAGCGATTGTATATCTATGTTAAAGTCTCCTGCTAAGACTATACGCGTCCTAGACCAGTCAGTCAGCAGATGAGATATATTTTGAAAATATTTGTCTTGTTGCTCATTTGGGGCATACACATTGCAGAAGACTATGTCTATTCCCCCTACTTGACCTGACACCAGGAGGTATCTGCCATCTCTATCTGCTATAGTTTCTTTGTGTGTGAAAGGGATAGAGGAATGAATAAGAATAGAGACTCCTCTTTTTTTAGAATCTATCGTAGAATGAAATTGTTGTGGAAAGTCCCTTGCCCAGTATTTGGGAATGGTGGAGTGTAGGAAATGCGTTTCCTGGAGGAAAATTACAGTAGCTTTCAGTCGCCTATAATTAGTCAGTGCAGTCCTTCTTTTTATGTCGGTGTTAAGACCTCTCGCGTTATGCGAGAGCAGTGTTATTCTAGCTAATGACATTCTTAAGCATATCCAAAGGGACAAATTTAAAGGGACAGTCAACCCAAAAATTATTGTTTCAATACCCAACATCAATATACAGGGAGTGCAGAATTATTAGGCAAGTTGTATTTTTGAGGATTAATTTTATTATTGAACAACAACCATGTTCTCAATGAACCCAAAAAACTCATTAATATCAAAGCTGAATAGTTTTGGAAGTAGTTTTTAGTTTGTTTTTAGTTATAGCTATTTTAGGGGGATATCTGTGTGTGCAGGTGACTATTACTGTGCATAATTATTAGGCAACTTAACAAAAAACAAATATATACCCATTTCAATTATTTATTTTTACCAGTGAAACCAATATAACATCTCAACATTCACAAATATACATTTCTGACATTCAAAAACAAAACAAAAACAAATCAGTGACCAATATAGCCACCTTTCTTTGCAAGGACACTCAAAAGCCTGCCATCCATGGATTCTGTCAGTGTTTTGATCTGTTCACCATCAACATTGCATGCAGCAGCAACCACAGCCTCCCAGACACTGTTCAGAGAGGTGTACTGTTTTCCCTCCTTGTAAATCTCACATTTGATGATGGACCACAGGTTCTCAATGGGGTTCAGATCAGGTGAACAAGGAGGCCATGTCATTAGATTTTCTTCTTTTATACCCTTTCTTGCCAGCCACGCTGTGGAGTACTTGGACGCGTGTGATGGAGCATTGTCCTGCATGAAAATCATGTTTTTCTTGAAGGATGCAGACTTCTTCCTGTACCACTGCTTGAAGAAGGTGTCTTCCAGAAACTGGCAGTAGGACTGGGAGTTGAGCTTGACTCCATCCTCAACCCAAAAAGGCCCCTCAAGCTCATCTTTGATGATACCAGCCCAAACCAGTACTCCACCTCCACCTTGCTGGCGTCTGAGTTGGACTGGAGCTCTCTGCCCTTTACCAATCCAGCCACGGGCCCATCCATCTGGCCCATCAAGATTCACTCTCATTTCATCAGTCCATAAAACCTTAGAAAAATCAGTCTTGAGATATTTCTTGGCCCAGTCTTGACGTTTCAGCTTGTGTGTCTTGTTCAGTGGTGGTCGTCTTTCAGCCTTTCTTACCTTGGCCATGTCTCTGAGTATTGCACACCTTGTGCTTTTGGGCACTCCAGTGATGTTGCAGCTCTGAAATATGGCCAAACTGGTGGCAAGTGGCATCTTGGCAGCTGCACGCTTGACTTTTCTCAGTTCATGGGCAGTTATTTTGTGCCTTGGTTTTTCCACACGCTTCTTGCGACCCTGTTGACTATTTTGAATGAAACGCTTGATTGTTCGATGATCACGCTTCAGAAGCTTTGCAATTTTAAGAGTGCTGCATCCCTCTGCAAGATATCTCACTATGTTTGACTTTTCTGAGCCTGTCAAGTCCTTCTTTTGACCCATTTTGCCAAAGGAAAGGAAGTTGCCTAATAATTATGCACACCTGATATAGGGTGTTGATGTCATTAGACCACACCCCTTCTCATTACAGAGATGCACATCACCTAATATGCTTAATTGGTAGTAGGCTTTCGAGCCTATACAGCTTGGAGTAAGACAACATGCATAAAGAGGATGATGTGGTCAAAATACTCATTTGCCTAATAATTCTGCACTCCCTGTATTAGAAGAATTATCTCCAAACTTTGGCATCTTATAAAAGAGGATCCAATTTTAGAACAGAAGGTTAGTAAGAAGCCTGAAATAATTTTTAAAAATGCAAAAAATCTTAAAAATATATTGGCACCCAGTGAATTTAAAGGTAAAACAAAAATAGAACCTCAAGAGATTGACCGTAGCCGCAATAAACTAAGTGGTTTGTTTTATCCATGTATTGATTGTAAGGCATGCAAATTCAGCACAAAAGCAAAAAAGTAACATTAACAAACACTGGAAAAACTTTTGATATTAGAAATATTATCAGATGCTAAGACCATAATTTAAACTACTTAATTTAATGCAAATGTAATTTTTAATATTTAGGCCAAACCAGTAGGTCATTAAAACCAAAATCAGAGAACATTTGCTCAGTATTGAACATGGGGTTGATAACACTACCCTGTACAAGCACTTTAAAGAATATCACTACAAAGACACCACAGCGTTTAAATATTGGGGAATTAAGAAAATTCATAGTGAACCCAGAGTAGGAAAACTATTAAAGTCAGAAGCAGAATTAATATATTCTTTTAAAACACTTAACCCTTGTGGTTTGAATTTAGAATTAGATCTGAATCAAATCCTATAAAATTTAACATCTTTGTTCATATAGCTAATTAGCTTTAAATTTCTATTTTTATTTTCAATATATATACACACATACATATACATACATACATACATATATTCTTTCCATTCAATATGTAACTCAAACTCAAAAGGTATCAATCAGCACCTGAATCACTTGCACTATCCAATATAGAATGAAAGTCCAAAGGATATGGCAGCAATAAGTGATTTCAAATGGTCTTTATTAAAGCACAACAAGCAAAGCAGCAACATTTCGGGAGCTTCCTCCCTTTGTCAAGCATAAAAAATTGTGGTAACAAGCATCTTAATATACCTACCTCCACCAGGGGGCAGCAGAGAACAATTTCCTCATTTACAAAGATTGATTTAACCCATTCACACCTTTCAGGTTAATACAAAAGATTACCACATAAATATACTACAAAGATACAAATTAAAAATATTAACATTTTTTGTATACATTCAATATATTCAATCCAAATTGATACAATATTAACTATATACACAGCAAGGATAAATTCTTTAGGCACAGGACTAATCATTGTTTAATATAAGGATTACAAAAGGATTACAAAAACAGTAATAACTGTTTATAAGAAAAGAATACTAGCATAGAAAATTTCAAACCCAATTATATATTATTAATTGTTATAGGAACACAGACAAGTCCCAGTCTTTATTGAGACCCACAGGTTGCAGGGTATTCAATTCAAATATCCAGAATATCTCCCTTTGATGAAGCATTAACTCCCTATTACCTCCTCTCCTAGGATTGGGAACAAAATCAACTACTTGAAAATGAAGTTGGTTAATGGCATGCCCTACTGAGTTAAAGTGACAGGCTATGGGGGACTTTTCATTCTTTGTCCTAATAGAGCTCTTATGTTCAACTATTCTATCCCTAATGGATCTAGTAGTCTCTCCTACATAGCTCCGCCCACAAGGACACTTAATCAAATAGATTACAAATTTTGAGTGACAGGTATAGAAGTTCTTAATCTGGTATTTTTTGCCTGAACTGGGATGGTAAAAAACAGATCCTTTAATCATGTTACCACATCAAAGGGAGAGATTCTGGATATTTGAATTGAATACCCTGCAACCTGTGGGTCTCAATAAAGACTGGGACTTGTCTGTGTTCCTATAACAATTAATAATATATAATTGGGTTTGAAATTTTCTATGCTAGTGTTCTTTTCTTATAAACAGTGATTACTGTTTTTGTAATCCTTATCTCCAACAATGATTAGTCCTGTGCCTAAAGAATTTATCCTTGCTGTGTATATAGTTAATATTGTATCAATTTGGATTGAATATATTGAATGTATACAAAAAACAGAATTTATGCTTACCTGATAAATTACTTTCTCTTGCGGTGTATCCAGTCCACGGATTCATCCTTTACTTGTGGGATATTCTCCTTCCCTACAGGAAGTGGCAAAGAAAGCACACAGCAGAGCTGTCCATATAGCTCCCCCTTTAGCTCCACCCCCCAGTCATTCGACCAAAGGTTAGGAAGAAAAAGGAGAAACCATAGGGTGCAGTGGTGACTGTAGTTTAAACAAAAAATTTTTACCTGACTTAAATGCCAGGGCGGGCAGTGGACTGGATACACCGCAAGAGAAAGTAATTTATCAGGTAAGCATAAATTCTGTTTTCTCTTGCAAGGTGTATCTAGTCCACGGATTCATCCTTTACTTGTGGGATACCAATACCAAAGCATTAGGACACGGATGAAGGGAGTGAACAAGACAGGTACCTTAAACGGAAGGCACCATTGCTTGCAAAACCTTTCTCCCAAAAATAGCCTCCAAAGAAGCAAAAGTATCGAATTTGTAAAATTTGGTAAAAGTATGCAGTGAAGACCAAGTCGCTGCCTTACAAATCTGTTCAACAGAAGCCTCATTTTTGAAGGCCCATGTGGAAGCCACTGCTCAAGTAGAATGAGCAGTAATTGTTTCAGGAGACTGCTGGCCAGCAGTCTCATAGGCCAAACGGATGATGCTTTTCAGCCAAAAGGAAAGAGAGGAAGCAGTCGCTTTCTGACCTCTCCTCTTACCAGAATAGATAACAAACAAGGAAGATGTTTGTCTGAAATCCTTAGTTGCTTGTAAATAGAACTTTAAAGCACGAACTACATCAAGATTGTGTAACAGACATTCCTTCTTCGAAGAAGAATTAGGACACAGAGAAGGAACAACTATTTCCTGGTTAATATTCTTAGAACGGACAAGTGAAGGGGAGCTAGGTTTCAATTAATTGAAAAATAATAGCAAAGTGCTTTTAATAGTGTTGCAGTGTGGTTGGTGAACAGATATCAAAAACATAAAATTTATATGTGATAACTAGTTTGTGTGATGATAAGATGATAAGATTGTGAGAATAAATGTAAATAATAAAGAGAAAACTGAGGTATTGTACAAAATGTGACAATTTATATTGTAAAAATGTAGCGAATACAAGTTGTAACAAATACAAGTAGGATAGGATCAAATACAATATGGTTTATATTTAAATTTAAATACAATATGGTTTATATTTAAAATAGGCAGATTAAAAAGACATTAAATACATATTTGCACAATATATATGTTATATGTGTATCGCACTGCAGTGGATAAAAATAAAGATCTAGTAAAATTGTATAAAACAACCTAAGATAGGGTAATTTTTTGATAAAAGCGGTTGATTGTCAAAAAAGTGCCTTGTAACACCTTTTAAAAGTACCTTAGAAAGTAGTGGTTCTCAAAAATACTTAGTTGTTTGGTGGGATCCGTTGGAAGACAATCGTATGGATATGCTATTAGTAATAGCTAAAAAAGAACTTAGAAGTTTTTTTTTGTGGATGACGGTTGTCTCAATACTATTTATCAGTATGGACTCCGGTCTGATAGCAGGTATCTGGTTCCAAATGGAGAAAAGTTTTCTTTGTTGAGGGTCTTGTAGAATTTCCTGGAAATTGCGGTGTCCCAATACTCTCTGTCAGTATGGACTTATGTTCGCAAGTGAAGGAGAAATTTCTTGGAAATTGCGGTGTCCCAATACTCTCTGTCAGTATGGACTTGTGTTCGCAAGTGAAGGAGAAATTCTTTGTGTCCCAGTTGCAAATATTTCTCTATTGCAAGGTACAGATCTCCTTATGTTGTGGTGTCCAATGGACTTTGTGATGAGATGCAGAGATGAGATTTTCTACAATGGGCAATTTCAGTTTGTGCAATGTGTAATCTCAGAATTCTTTTTGGATCCTTAGCTGAACAAGTGTGTAGCAGCAGTTGGATTTTTTGGATCCGTTTGGCGGCAAAAAAGAGTTCAAAGTCTAGAGGACCGGCTTTTTTTCAAACTGACCGGCTTTTTAAAAAAAAAACGGCTTTTTCAAAATAACCGGCTTTTTCAAAATGCCCGGCTATCTATCTTTAGATACCGACTGAGTTGAGGTTAGGTATTAGTCGGTCCTTGTGTACTATAATGCAGTGTTCAGAGTGTAGGCAGCTCTTTGGGATAGGCAAAAATGGTTCTATATTAGTTTCTAGTGGTTGGAATCTATTTTTAACAGGTACTCTCCAATCTTGATTTATATTGGAGTAGTTTCTATTATGATAATTATAGTCATTGGATTGTGATCTATATGAGTAATGATTTTGTTGCTGGTGACTATGATAATTATTATTTGTGTTATATTCTCCATTTCTAGAGTAGTAATTTGTGCGATTTGTATCTCTAAAGTTAGAATTTCTAAAATTAGGATTTCCAGGGTAGACATTTCTAGAGTTATGGTTTCTCCAACTATAATTGTAGTTATCTCTGTTACTGATATTTTCTCTGTCATTATCATAGTTGTTATGTGGATATACTCTTCTATCAACATGGTACCCGTTTTCTTGTTGGTGATAGTTGTGTTTTGGTGTACCATTGTCATTTCGGTTTTCCTTAAACCTCATTAAGTTATAAGCATTATCTCTCTGTTCTTTATGATTGGTATGATAATAATTTGAATTTTGTCTATGATTGTCTGAATAGTTAGGATGCTGGTTATGATTGGAATTTTCAGAGTGTTTGTAAAAGGTTTTTATAGGTTCATTATTATGGTTGGGATAGTTATGGTTTTTTTCTTTGTTTTTTGGAGGAAAATTTGTTTTAGAGTGTCTATTTGTATAATGGTTGTTTTTACCAAAAATTTGTGATAAATCTTTTTTACTAGTGGTGGTATCAATATCTATATTTTCTATATCACAGTTAGTTTCTGTTTCTATAGGGGTATCTGTTTCCGGTTTATTGTCTGAATAATCTGTTAGATCTCTTTGATATTTTGAAAGTTTGGTTTCTATGATGTTATCTTTAAATTTTGAGATGTTGTTAAAAATATCTTTTTGTAGATTTGTAAATTCAATGTTGTTCTCAAATGGTTTGAGATTGTTTTTGTGTGAGTCAATTTCTGATTTAATATCTTTAAGGAACAGATTTCTAGATTTTATAATAATTTTCATTAGTCCCAGAGAGGCATTTTCAAGGGTTTCAAACCATTCGTTTGAGAGTTCTTCATTTAGTGTAAAGGTACAGTTTTTCTTTAACCTTAATCCTCTAGGGACCATATTATTGTCAATATATTTTTGGGTATATTTAATTTCTATAGTATTTTTAAGTTCTTTAATTAGGAGGCTTTCTAGGTTTTCACATAAGTCATTCAAATTGGTGGGAATATTATTAGAAATGTTATTTGTTAAATGTTCATTGTCTAATGAAATATTTTGAAGAATTTCGTCTCTTTGAGCAAATATATCCATATTCTTGTGTAATTATATGGAAGATATAATATATTAAAATATAAAAAATATATAAAATATATGAAAATATATATAATATAATTATATATAAAATAGGTGTGTCTCTAACTCCGAGTGAGGAGGGGGTGAATAGTATTTAAAAGCAGGATGGAGCGAGTGCACCTTGAAACTAGTTAGATATTAGTGAACAAAATAATTTTTGAGTGGTTAAAAATTATGCTCTACAACCCTTCTAAATGATAACAATTCCTCCAAATAGTTATCGATATAAAAGTTAGAACGGACAAGTGAAGGGGAGCTAGGTTTCAATTAATTGAAAAATAATAGCAAAGTGCTTTTAATAGTGTTGCAGTGTGGTTGGTGAACAAATATCAAAAACATAAAATTTATATGTGATAACTAGTTTGTGTGATGATAAGATGATAAGATTGTGAGAATAAATGTAAATAATAAAGAGAAAACTGAGGTATTGTACAAAATGTGACAATTTATATTGTAAAAATGTAGCGAATACAAGTTGTAACAAATACAAGTAGGATAGGATCAAATACAATATGGTTTATATTTAAATTTAAATACAATATGGTTTATATTTAAAATAGGCAGATTAAAAAGACATTAAATACATATTTGCACAATATATATGTTATATGTGTATCGCACTGCAGTGGATAAAAATAAAGATCTAGTAAAATTGTATAAAACAACCTAAGATAGGGTAATTTTTTGATAAAAGCGGTTGATTGTCAAAAAAGTGCCTTGTAACACCTTTTAAAAGTACCTTAGAAAGTAGTGGTTCTCAAAACTACTTAGTTGTTTGGTGGGATCCGTTGGAAGACAATCGTATGGATATGCTATTAGTAATAGCTAAAAAAGAACTTAGAAGTTTTTTTTGTGGATGACGGTTGTCCCAATACTATTTATCAGTATGGACTCCGGTCTGATAGCAGGTATCTGGTTCCAAATGGAGAAAAGTTTTCTTTGTTGAGGGTCTTGTAGAATTTCCTGGAAATTGCGGTGTCCCAATACTCTCTGTCAGTATGGACTTATGTTCGCAAGTGAAGGAGAAATTTCTTGGAAATTGCGGTGTCCCAATACTCTCTGTCAGTATGGACTTGTGTTCGCAAGTGAAGGAGAAAACATGGTACCCGTTTTCTTGTTGGTGATAGTTGTGTTTTGGTGTACCATTGTCATTTCGGTTTTCCTTAAACCTCATTAAGTTATAAGCATTATCTCTCTGTTCTTTATGATTGGTATGATAATAATTTGAATTTTGTCTATGATTGTCTGAATAGTTAGGATGCTGGTTATGATTGGAATTTTCAGAGTGTTTGTAAAAGGTTTTTATAGGTTCATTATTATGGTTGGGATAGTTATGGTTTTTTTCTTTGTTTTTTGGAGGAAAATTTGTTTTAGAGTGTCTATTTGTATAATGGTTGTTTTTACCAAAAATTTGTGATAAATCTTTTTTACTAGTGGTGGTATCAATATCTATATTTTCTATATCACAGTTAGTTTCTGTTTATATAGGGGTATCTGTTTCCGGTTTATTGTCTGAATAATCTGTTAGATCTCTTTGATATTTTGAAAGTTTGGTTTCTATGATGTTATCTTTAAATTTTGAGATGTTGCTAAAAATATCTTTTTGTAGATTTGTAAATTCAATGTTGTTCTCAAATGGTTTGAGATTGTTTTTGTGTGAGTCAATTTCTGATTTAATATCTTTAAGGAATAGATTTCTAGATTTTATAATAATTTTCATTTCATGCTTATAACTTAATGAGGTTTAAGGAAAACCGAAATGACAATGGTACACCAAAACACAACTATCACCAACAAGAAAACGGGTACCATGTTGATAGAAGAGTATATCCACATAACAACTATGATAATGACAGAGAAAATATCAGTAACAGAGATAACTACAATTATAGTTGGAGAAACCATAACTCTAGAAATGTCTACCCTGGAAATCCTAATTTTAGAAATTCTAACTTTAGAGATACAAATCGCACAAATTACTACTCTAGAAATGGAGAATATAACACAAATAATAATTATCATAGTCACCAGCAACAAAATCATTACTCATATAGATCACAATCCAATGACTATAATTATCATAATAGAAACTACTCCAATATAAATCAAGATTGGAGAGTACCTGTTAAAAATAGATTCCAACCACTAGAAACTAATATAGAACCATTTTCGCCTATCCCAAAGAGCTGCCTACACTCTGAACACTGCATTATAGTACACAAGGACCGACTAATACCTAACCTCAACTCAGTCGGTATCTAAAGATAGATAGCCGTTTTTTTTTAAAAAGCCGGTCAGTTTGAAAAAAAGCCGGTCCTCTAGACTTTGAACTCTTTTTTGCCGCCAAACGGATCCAAAAAATCCAACTGCTGCTACACACTTGTTCAGCTAAGGATCCAAAAAGAATTCTGAGATTACACATTGCACAAACTGAAATTGCCCATTGTAGAAAATCTCATCTCTGCATCTCATCACAAAGTCCATTGGACACCACAACATAAGGAGATCTGTACCTTGCAATAGAGAAATATTTGCAACTGGGACACAAAGAATTTCTCCTTCACTTGCGAACACAAGTCCATACTGACAGAGAGTATTGGGACACCGCAATTTCCAAGAAATTTCTCCTTCACTTGCGAACATAAGTCCATACTGACAGAGAGTATTGGGACACCGCAATTTCCAGGAAATTCTACAAGACCCTCAACAAAGAAAACTTTTCTCCATTTGGAACCAGATACCTGCTATCAGACCGGAGTCCATACTGATAAATAGTATTGAGACAACCGTCATCCACAAAAAAAACTTCTAAGTTCTTTTTTAGCTATTACTAATAGCATATCCATACGATTGTCTTCCAACGGATCCCACCAAACAACTAAGTAGTTTTGAGAACCACTACTTTCTAAGGTACTTTTAAAAGGTGTTACAAGGCACTTTTTTGACAATCAACCGCTTTTATCAAAAAATTACCCTATCTTAGGTTGTTTTATACAATTTTACTAGATCTTTATTTTTATCCACTGCAGTGCGATACACATATAACATATATATTGTGCAAATATGTATTTAATGTCTTTTTAATCTGCCTATTTTAAATATAAACCATATTGTATTTAAATTTAAATATAAACCATATTGTATTTGATCCTATCCTACTTGTATTTGTTACAACTTGTATTCGCTACATTTTTACAATATAAATTGTCACATTTTGTACAATACCTCAGTTTTCTCTTTATTATTTACATTTATTCTCACAATCTTATCATCTTATCATCACACAAACTAGTTATCACATATAAATTTTATGTTTTTGATATTTGTTCACCAACCACACTGCAACACTATTAAAAGTACTTTGCTATTATTTTTCAATTAATTGAAACCTAGCTCCCCTTCACTTGTCCGTTCTAACTTTTATATCGATAACTATTTGGAGGAATTGTTATCATTTAGAAGGGTTGTAGAGCATAATTTTTAACCACTCAAAAATTATTTTGTTCACTAATATCTAACTAGTTTCAAGGTGCACTCGCTCCATCCTGCTTTTAAATACTATTCACCCCCTCCTCACTCGGAGTTAGAGACACACCTATTTTATATATAATTATATTATATATATTTTCATATATTTTATATATTTTTTATATTTTAATATATTATATCTTCCATATAATTACACAAGAATATGGATATATTTGCTCAAAGAGACGAAATTCTTCAAAATATTTCATTAGACAATGAACATTTAACAAATAACATTTCTAATAATATTCCCACCAATTTGAATGACTTATGTGAAAACCTAGAAAGCCTCCTAATTAAAGAACTTAAAAATACTATAGAAATTAAATATACCCAAAAATATATTGACAATAATATGGTCCCTAGAGGATTAAGGTTAAAGAAAAACTGTACCTTTACACTAAATGAAGAACTCTCAAACGAATGGTTTGAAACCCTTGAAAATGCCTCTCTGGGACTAATGAAAATTATTATAAAATCTAGAAATCTGTTCCTTAAAGATATTAAATCAGAAATTGACTCACACAAAAACAATCTCAAACCATTTGAGAACAACATTGAATTTACAAATCTACAAAAAGATATTTTTAGCAACATCTCAAAATTTAAAGATAACATCATAGAAACCAAACTTTCAAAATATCAAAGAGATCTAACAGATTATTCAGACAATAAACCGGAAACAGATACCCCTATAGAAACAGAAACTAACTGTGATATAGAAAATATAGATATTGATACCACCACTAGTAAAAAAGATTTATCACAAATTTTTGGTAAAAACAACCATTATACAAATAGACACTCTAAAACAAATTTTCCTCCAAAAAACAAAGAAAAAAACCATAACTATCCCAACCATAATAATGAACCTATAAAAACCTTTTACAAACACTCTGAAAATTCCAATCATAACCAGCATCCTAACTATTCAGACAATCATAGACAAAATTCAAATTATTATCATACCAATCATAAAGAACAGAGAGATAATGCTTATAACTTAATGAGGTTTAAGGAAAACCGAAATGACAATGGTACACCAAAACACAACTATCACCAACAAGAAAACGGGTACCATGTTGATAGAAGAGTATATCCACATAACAACTATGATAATGACAGAGAAAATATCAGTAACAGAGATAACTACAATTATAGTTGGAGAAACCATAACTCTAGAAATGTCTACCCTGGAAATCCTAATTTTAGAAATTCTAACTTTAGAGATACAAATCGCACAAATTACTACTCTAGAAATGGAGAATATAACACAAATAATAATTATCATAGTCACCAGCAACAAAATCATTACTCATATAGATCACAATCCAATGACTATAATTATCATAATAGAAACTACTCCAATATAAATCAAGATTGGAGAGTACCTGTTAAAAATAGATTCCAACCACTAGAAACTAATATAGAACCATTTTCGCCTATCCCAAAGAGCTGCCTACACTCTGAACACTGCATTATAGTACACAAGGACCGACTAATACCTAACCTCAACTCAGTCGGTATCTAAAGATAGATAGCCGGGCATTTTGAAAAAGCCGGTTATTTTGAAAAAGCCGTTTTTTTTTAAAAAGCCGGTCAGTTTGAAAAAAAGCCGGTCCTCTAGACTTTGAACTCTTTTTTGCCGCCAAACGAATCCAAAAAATCCAACTGCTGCTACACACTTGTTCAGCTAAGGATCCAAAAAGAATTCTGAGATTACACATTGCACAAACTGAAATTGCCCATTGTAGAAAATCTCATCTCTGCATCTCATCACAAAGTCCATTGGACACCACAACATAAGGAGATCTGTACCTTGCAATAGAGAAATATTTGCAACTGGGACACAAAGAATTTCTCCTTCACTTGCGAACACAAGTCCATACTGACAGAGAGTATTGGGACACCGCAATTTCCAAGAAATTTCTCCTTCACTTGCGAACATAAGTCCATACTGACAGAGAGTATTGGGACACCGCAATTTCCAGGAAATTCTACAAGACCCTCAACAAAGAAAACTTTTCTCCATTTGGAACCAGATACCTGCTATCAGACCGGAGTCCATACTGATAAATAGTATTGAGACAACCGTCATCCACAAAAAAAACTTCTAAGTTCTTTTTTAGCTATTACTAATAGCATATCCATACGATTGTCTTCCAACGGATCCCACCAAACAACTAAGTAGTTTTGAGAACCACTACTTTCTAAGGTACTTTTAAAAGGTGTTACAAGGCACTTTTTTGACAATCAACCGCTTTTATCAAAAAATTACCCTATCTTAGGTTGTTTTATACAATTTTACTAGATCTTTATTTTTATCCACTGCAGTGCGATACACATATAACATATATATTGTGCAAATATGTATTTAATGTCTTTTTAATCTGCCTATTTTAAATATAAACCATATTGTATTTAAATTTAAATATAAACCATATTGTATTTGATCCTATCCTACTTGTATTTGTTACAACTTGTATTCGCTACATTTTTACAATATAAATTGTCACATTTTGTACAATACCTCAGTTTTCTCTTTATTATTTACATTTATTCTCACAATCTTATCATCTTATCATCACTCAAACTAGTTATCACATATAAATTTTATGTTTTTGATATTTGTTCACCAACCACACTGCAACACTATTAAAAGCACTTTGCTATTATTTTTCAATTAATTGAAACCTAGCTCCCCTTCACTTGTCCGTTCTAACTTTTATATCGATAACTATTTGGAGGAATTGTTATCATTTAGAAGGGTTGTAGAGCATAATTTTTAACCACTCAAAAATTATTTTGTTCACTAATATCTAACTAGTTTCAAGGTGCACTCGCTCCATCCTGCTTTTAAATACTGGTTAATATTCTTGTTAGAAACAACTTTAGGAAGAAAACCAGGCTTGGTACGCAAAACTACCTTATCTGCGTGGAACACCAGGTAAGGTGAATCACACTGTAAGGCAGATAATTCTGAAACTCTTCGAGCAGAAGAGATAGCTACCAAAAACTAAACTTTCCAAGATAACAATTTAATATCTATGGAATGTAAAGGTTCAAACGGAACCCCTTGAAGAACTGAAAGAACTAGATTTAGACTCCATGGCGGAGCCACAGGTTTATAGACAGGCTTGATTCTGATTAAAGCCTGACCAAATGCTTGAACGTCTGGTACTTCTGCCAGACGCTTGTGTAAAAGGATAGATAGAGCAGATATCTGTCCCTTTAAGGAACTAGCTGACAATCCTTTCTCCAATCCTTCTTGGAGGAAAGACAATATCCTGGAAATCCTAATCTTACTCCATGAGTAACCCTTGGATTCACACCAACCCAGATATTTCCGCCATATCTTAGGGTAGATTTTCCTGGTGACAGGCTTTCTAGCCTGAATCAGAGTATCTATAACCGACTCAGAGAAACCACGCTTTGATAGAATTAAGCGTTCAATCTCCAAGCAGTCAGACGTAGAGAAACTAGATTTGGATGCTTGAACGGACCCTGTATTAGAAGATCCTGCCTCATTGGCAGTGTCCATGGTGGGACAGATGACATGTCCACTAGGTCTGCATACCAAGTCCTGCATGGCCACGCAGGCGCTATCAGAATCACCAAAGCCTTCTCCTGCTTGATTCTGGCGACCAGACGAGGGAGAAGGGGAAACGGTGGAAAAACATAAGCCAGATTGAAGGACCAAGGCGCTGCTAGAGCATCTATCAATACCGCCTTGGGGTCCCGGGACCTGGACCCGTAGAGAGGAAGTTTGGTGTTCTGACGGGACGCCATCAGATCCAACTCTGGAGTGCCCCATAGCTGAGTCAGCTGGGCAAACACCTCCGGGTGGAGTTCCCACTCCCCCGGGTGAAAAGTCTGACGACTTAGGAAATCCGCCTCCCAGTTGTCTACTCCTGGGATGGGAATTGCTGAGATCTGGCAGGAGTGATCCTCCGCCCACCTTATTATTTTGGTTACTTCCGTCATCACTAGGGAACTCTTTGTTCCCCCCTGATGATTGACTTAAGCTACAGTCATGATGTTGTCCGACTGAAATCTGATGAATTTGACCTCAGTTAGTTGAGGCCATGCCTGAAGAGCGTTGAATATCGCCCTCAGTTCCAGAATGTTTATCGGGAGAAGAGCTTCTTCCCGAGACCATAAGCCCTGAGCTTTCAGGGAGTCCCAGACCGCACCCCAGCCTAATAGACTGGCGTCGGTCATTACAATGATCTACTCTGGTCTGCGGAAACATATTCCCTGAGACAGGTGATCCTGAGACAACCACCAGAGAAGAGAATCTCTGGTCTCCTGGTCCATCTGAATTTGAGGAGACAAATCTGCATAATCCCCATTCCACTGTTTAAGCATGCATAGTTGCAGTGGTCTGAGGTGTATCAGAGCAAAAGGGACTATGTCCATTGCCGCTACCATTAATCCGATTGTCTCCATGCACTGAGCCACAGATGGCCGGGGAATGGAATGAAGAACTCGGCAAGTAGTTAAGAGTTTTAATTTTCTGACCTCCGTCAGAAATATTTTCATTTCTACAGAGTCTATTAGAGTCCCTAGTAAGGAAACCCTTGTGAGAGGGGAATGAGAACTCTTTTTGATGTTCACCTTCCACCCGTGAGACCTCAGAAAGGCCAATACAATCTCCGTTTGAGACTTGGCTCTTTGGAAAGACGGCGCCTGAATTAAGATGTCATCTAGGTAAGGCGCCACTGCTATGCCCCGCGGTCTTAGAACCGCTAGGAGGGACCCTAGCACTTTTGTGAAAATTCTGGGAGCAGTGGCTAAGCCGAAAAGAAGAGCCACAAACTGGTAATGCTTGTCCAGAAAAGCGAACCTGAGAAACTGGTGATGATCTTTGTGGATAGGAATGTGTAGGTATGCATCCTTTAGATCCACGGTAGTCATATATTGACCTTCCTGGATCATTGGTAAGATTGTCCGAATGATCTCCATTTTGAATGATGGGACTCTGAGCAATCTGTTTAGAATTTTAAGATCCAGGATGGGTCTGAAAGTTCCCTCTTTTTTGGGAACCACAAACAGGTTTGAGTAAAAACCCAACCTTGTTCCGCACTTGGAACTGGGTGGATCACTCCCATTGTATGTAGATCTTCTACACAGCGTAAAAACGCCTCTTTCTTTGTCTGATCTGTAGACAGACGAGAAATGTGGAACCTTCCCCTTGTTGGAGAGTCCTTGAATTCTAGAAGATATCCCTGGGATACAATCTCTAATGCCCAAGGATCGTGTACATCTCTTGCCCAGGCCTGAGCGAAGAGAGAGAGTCTGCCCCCTACTAGATCCGGTCCCGGATCGGGGGCTACCCCTTCATGCTGTCTTGGTTGCAGCTGCAGGCTTTTTGGCCTGTTTACCCTTATTCCAGCCCTGGTAAGGTTTCCAGGTTGCCTTGGGCTGTGAAGCGTTACCCTCTTGCTTTGCATCCGGAGAGGATGAAGCGGGGCCATTCCTGAAATTACGAAAGGAACGAAAATTAGCTTTGTTCTTTGTCTTAAAGGACTTGTCCTGAGGGAGAGCATGGCCTTTTCCCCCGGTGATTTCTGAAATAATCTCTTTCAATTCAGGCCCGAAGAGGGTCTTTCCTTTGAAAGTGATGTTCAAAAGCTTGGATTTAGATGACACATCGCCCGACCAGGACTTTAGCCATAGCGCCCTGCGCGCCAAAATGGCGAAACCTGAATTTTTTGCAGCTAACTTAGCTATTTGGAAAGCGGCATCAGTGATGAAAGAATTAGCTAGCTTTAGAGCCTTAATTCTATCCATAATTTCCTCATATGAGGTCTCCATCTGGAGCGAGTCTTCCAGCGCCTCAAACCAGAAAGCGGCTGCAGTAGTTACGGGAATAATGCAGGCAATAGGCTGGAGAAGAAAACCTTGTTGAACAAAAATTTTCTTAAGTAAACCCTCTAACTTCTTATCCATAGGGTCTTTAAAAGCACAACTGTCTTCAATTGGTATGGTTGTGCGTTTAGCAAGTGAAGAAACAGCCCCCTCCACCTTAGGGACCATCTGCCACAAGTCCCGCACACGGTCAGATATGGGGAACATTTTCTTAAAAACAGGAGGGGGAACAAAGGGAACACCTGGTCTATCCCACTCCCTAGTAACGATATCCGCAATCCTCTTAGGGACCGGAAACGCATCTGTGTAAACAGGGACCTCTAGGTACTTGTCCATTTTACACAATTTCTCTGGGATCACCAAGGGGTCGCAGTCATCCAGAGTAGCTAATACCTCCCTAAGCAAAATGCGGAGGTGTTCTAGTTTAAATTTAAAAGCCAATGAATCTGAGACTTCTCCCTCAGACATCAAATCCCTCGCTCCCACTTCAGAGCGTTGTGAGGGTATATCGGATACGGCTACCAAAGCGTCAGAATGCTCATAATCTGTTCTTAAAACGGAGCTATCACGCTTTGCAGGTAACACGGGCAGTTTAGATAAGAAGGCTGTAAGAGAATTATCCATGACTGCCGCTAAGTCTTGTAATGTAAAAGGGTTAGACGCACTAGAGGTACTAGGCGTCGCTTGCGCGGGCGTAACTGGTTGTGACACTTTGGGAGAGGCAGACGGGCTACCCTCGTTACCTTCAGTCTGAGAATCATCTTGGGCCACATTCTTAAGTGCAACAATATGATCTTTAAAGTGTATAGACATATCAGTACAAGTGGGACACATTCTGAGAGGGGGTTCCACCATGGCTTCTAAACACATTGAACAAGGATTTTCCTTAGTGTCAGACATGTTTAACAGACTAGTAGAGTACACAAACAGGCTTGGAAATCACTTTAATCAAATAAAAAACACTATTTGAAAAAACGTTACTGTGCCTTTAAGAAATAAAAAGAGCACACCATTTTACAAAACAGTGAAAAATGCAGCAATCCTGTTGAAATTTTCACAGTATGTACATAAAGCCTTAATAAGATTGCACCACAAGTTGCAAAACGATTAACCCCTTAATTCCCAAACCGGAGCAGCCTAAAGCCAACACCCGGTTAAAATTACTACAGCACCTTGCCACAGCCTTGCTGTGGCCCTACCTGCCCTTAGGGATCAGATTTGGGGGAATATAGCTTCCTTAAGGCCCTCAAACAGCAGCAGGACCCTCCATGTGAAGCAGCATGAACTTCTCTGCAATTCTAACTGCGCATCTGAGGCGCAAAATTAGGCCCCTCCCACTCTGGATCTGTGAGGCCTAAGAAATCACTCCTAAGTGAATAAAAAATAGCCATGTGGGTAAAAAACCCCAGAAAGAACCCAAAAGGACTTTCAAAGTGTCTTGCAAACTATATTTTCCTTAGCTAAACAATCGATTGCCCTGAATAAGTGTCAACCAGCATAATTAGCCCTGTTATGTAAGCATTCAATTCCTTACTAAGTCTGTGAACATAGCTTACCCTCCCCTCATGGGGATATTGTCAGTCTCTTCTAGCATTATCTCAGTCTTGTCTAGAAATAAATGAATGAACATACCTTATTGCAGATCACCCTGCAAACTGTTCCCCCCAAATGAAGTTTTCTGGTACTCCTCAGTCCTGTGTGGGAACAGCAGTGGATTTTAGTTACAACATGCTAAAATCATTTTCCTCTCAGCAGAAATCTTCATCACTTTTCTGCTAGAGAGTAAATAGTACAAACCGGTACCATTTAAAAAAACAAACTTTTGATTGAAGATAATAAAAACTACAATTCTAACACCACATTCACTTTACCCTCCTGAGAGAGACCCTAGTGCTTAGAGCCGGCAAAGAGAATGACTGGGGGGTGGAGCTAGAGGGGGAGCTATATGGACAGCTCTGCTGTGTGCTCTCTTTGCCACTTCCTGTAGGGAAGGAGAATATCCCACAAGTAAAGGATGAATCCGTGGACTGGATACACCTTGCAAGAGAAATTTTAATATTTATAATTTGTGTCTTTGTAGTATATTTATGTGGTTATCTTTTGTATTAACCTGAAAGGTGTGAATGGGTTAAATCCATCTTTGTAAATGAGGAAATTGTTCTCTGCTGCCCCCTGGTGGGGGTAGGTATATTAAGATGCTTGTTACCACAATTTTTTATGCTTGACAAAGGGAGGAAGCTCCCGAAACGTTGCTGCTTTGCTTGTTGTGCTTTAATAAAGACCATTTTAAATCACTTATTGCTGCCATATCCTTTGGACTTTCATTTAATATGTAACACCACACATAATACCATAGACATGACTAAGGATGTGAATCCGAAACGTTGTCTTTTTTTTTACTATGTTGGTGAATAAATAATTTTACTACTACTTCTGGTGGTGCTGCAATCCTCCTTTTTTGGATCTACATTGTATCTGGGACTGTGGTGCCAGTCCTGAATAGCTTGCACACCTGCATATTTGCAGCCCCACATTGGGGGTTACCTTGGTGCTGGAATACATTGGACTTACACATAATACTATAGATCACCAATTCCACACCATAATTAGAAATAAGAAATGTATCTATATTAATCACTGAGACAATCACACTAATATTTAGATACACACTAAGACTTGCTTTAAAAGTTCACTCTAATCACTACAGAAATGTGGTAAAATACATGTATAGAATATATTTTTATGAAACACTGATAAAAAACCCTTTTTGTCTAATAGGATTTTGTTTGGAGGGGATTTGAGAAATTTCAAATTTAATATACTGTATATACTAATTTATTTATAGAAAATCTAATGTAGTACATTCATTTAGAATAATACAACTATTATTTTATAGTTTTTATTTTATTTATGTACTTATCCTGGGACAAAAGTTTTCATTCATATTCGCAATTTTGAATTTTTTAATATCTGTTATATTTTTTTCGTTTGAAAATTAACTACACAATCGATTAGTTATGTTTTAAAAAGGAACTATTGAGATGACTGGCTTTAATAAGGACGAAAAAAGAAAGTTAAAATGACCCATTTAAACCTCAATAAAATAAAGAGCCAAATCAACACATGGACCACAAATAGTTAATACTAAAGAGTTTATAAGAGAGGATCCTACTAGTGTCCGGTATCTTGAAAAAAAAGCATTCAGCCGAAATGCATAGATCACCTGACTGAACCCCTTCAGATTTGAATGTGTGAAATTCTTTACGGAACAGACCAGCGTGTAAGCTATAACGTCAGTGCTGCTACAAACCACCGTAGGATACATAGGAATACTCCCAAAAAGCAAAAAAGAGAATTGGGAGCATTTGATCTTGGTTACGTGACCAGCAGAAAGGACCAGGGATGCAGACTATGTCTACATTTAAAATATGTAATGAAATATGCATTGTTTATATTAAATTTGTGTATTTAACCGCAGAGATAATTTTTTTTTTTTTAAATCCATGAGTTATAGTTTTTAGCGCTACCCTACCATTTTTTCTTACATTATCCTACAAACTAGATAAGTTTATACTTTTAGGAAATATCAGGTGGTCTTGCTGGGCCTATGGCTCTTATTTTCTTTCAAAATCTATGTTTCTCTGCAAGACAAACACAGATAATTTTTCTCATCATGGCTTTTATACAATCAATACAATCAACTCATCTATTATATCTCACACCACAAACATAAGACTGACTTAGGCAGAGAGCCTACCACGTCTGAACAACTATGTAGAATGACTGTGCTACCAAGACATCTAATTTCACTAATGTATAAAATGATACAATTACCGCAGACCATAACACTTCCAACCTACACAATCGTGTGCAACAGAGAACTTGGTATCGATAGCAATCACAAACTTTGGCTTAAAGCAGTCGGGTTAACAAAATGCTCCTTGGTCTCAGCCAACATCCAAGAAATGCACCTCAAGTTGTTATGTAGGTTCTAAATGACCCCTAGGGGACTACACAGGTGTTTTCCCACCTTAAGCGCAAAATGCTGGAGAGGATGTAATGGAGAGGGACCCCTACTCCATATATGGTGGTCCTGCCCAAAACTGAATAGTTTCTGGTCAGAGATTCTTGGGATAATATCAGACAAATTGAATGTAATCATACCTAACACACCTAACACTCCTGAAGTCCTACTCTCCCATGCTTACAGATAAAGATAAGCTAGCCCTATTGCTGATAATGCTTACCGGAGCCAAAAAAAAATCATACCTAAAAAAATGGAAGACCCAAACTGCCAAGACTACAACAGAATGGCACTCCTAGTTATCAGATTTACTATTATTAGATTGGTACCATTACTTTAAAATTCAGAAAATAGAAGTTCATGAGATGATGTTGGCCATTTGGAACAACACACCCCTGTAACAAAGTCGTTGATGTAGAAATGCCTGTACTTATTATCTGCTCCCCAGTGAACCCTATTCCAATTTACACCCCCTTTTTCTTCTTCTTTCCCTTTTCATACCTCTCTATTGCATGTCCAGTTACTATTTGCATATAACTTTTTTCTTCCTTTTATCTACTGATGACACATAGGCCTCTATTTATCAAAGTCTGGAGGACCTGATCCGACAGTGCGGATTAGGTCCGCCAGACCTTGCTGAATACGGAGAGCAATACCTACCGTATTCAGCATTGCAACGCCACCCCCTGCAGACTCGCGGCCGCCAGCAGGGGGTGTCAATCAACCCGATCATACTCGATCGTGTTGAATTGCGGCGATGTCTGTCCGCCTGCTCAGAGTAGACAGACAGGTTATGGAGCAGCGGTCTTTAGACCGCTGCTTCATAACTTATGTTTCTGGCGAGTCTGAAGACTCGCCAGAAACACGGGTCCACAAGCTCCATACGAAGCTTGATAAATTGGCCCCATAATGATGCTTTTATTTTTTCTGTTAGTTTACGGTTATATATATATTACATTATAAACTGACAGGTTATATATATATATATTACATTATAAACTGACAGGTTATATATATATATATTACATTATAAACTGACAGGTTATATATATATATATTACATTATAAACTGACAGGTTATATATATATATATTACATTATAAACTGACAGGTTATATATATATATATATTACATTATAAACTGACAGGTTATATATATATATATATATTACATTATAAACTGACAGGTTATATATATATATATTACATTATAAACTGACAGGTTATATATATATATTACATTATAAACTGACAGGTTATATATATATATATTACATTATAAACTGACAGGTTATATATATATATATTACATTATAAACTGACAGGTTATATATATATATTACATTATAAACTGACAGGTTATATATATATATTACATTATAAACTGACAGGTTATATATATATTACATTATAAACTGACAGGTTATATATATATATATTACATTATAAACTGACAGGTTATATATATATATATTACATTATAAACTGACAGGTTATATATATATATATATATATATATATATATATATATATATATATTACATTATAAACTGACAGGTTATATATATATATTACATTATAAACTGACAGGTTATATATATATATTACATTATAAACTGACAGGTTATATATATATATATTACATTATAAACTGACAGGTTATATATATATATATTACATTATAAACTGACAGGTTATATATATATATTACATTATAAACTGACAGGTTATATATATATATATTACATTATAAACTGACAGGTTATATATATATATATTACATTATAAACTGACAGGTTATATATATATATATTACATTATAAACTGACAGGTTATATATATATATTACATTATAAACTGACTGGTTATATATATATATATATTACATTATAAACTGACAGGTTATATATATATATTACATTATAAACTGACAGGTTATATATATATATATTACATTATAAACTGACAGGTTATATATATATATATTACATTATAAACTGACAGGTTATATATATATATTACATTATAAACTGACAGGTTATATATATATATTACATTATAAACTGACAGGTTATATATATATATATTACATTATAAACTGACAGGTTATATATATATATATTACATTATAAACTGACAGGTTATATATATATATTACATTATAAACTGACAGGTTATATATATATATATTACATTATAAACTGACAGGTTATATATATATATTACATTATAAACTGACAGGTTATATATATATATTACATTATAAACTGACAGGTTATATATATATATATTACATTATAAACTGACAGGTTATATATATATATATATATATATATATATATATATATATATTACATTTTAAACTGACAGGTTATATATATATATATATTACATTATAAACTGACAGGTTATATATATATATTACATTATAAACTGACAGGTTATATATATATTACATTATAAACTGACAGGTTATATATATATTACATTATAAACTGACAGGTTATATATATATATTACATTATAAACTGACAGGTTATATATATATTACATTATAAACTGACAGGTTATATATATATTACATTATAAACTGACAGGTTATATATATATTACATTATAAACTGACAGGTTATATATATATTACATTATAAACTGACAGGTTATATATATATTACATTATAAACTGACAGGTTATATATATATATATATATATATATATATATATTACATTATAAACTGACAGGTTATATATATATATTACATTTTAAACTGACAGGTTATATATATATTACATTTTAAACTGACAGGTTATATATATATTACATTTTAAACTGACAAGCTATGAAAAGGAACACAGGGCAAAAATAATCTTGGACATGAAAACTCGCCTCACTTGATGTTCCCAGCTCCCTGTTAATATAAACCGGTTTATTGATTTATGAAATTATGTGAATGAAATTTGTTGTCCAAGATGTAATACAATAGATTGTATGTACCAATAATATTTTTTTTTTACAATGTATGCCTTTATATAAAACATTCAATAAAGCTTATTTATAAAAAAACAAAACAAAAAAAAAACACATTGCTAAATTTCTTTTGGGATGGAACACATTGAGTAAAACAAATTTTGCTTGTGCCTTTTTATAAATGGTTGGTAGATTATACTATAATTTAATTATTTTTATGTTCCTAATAGATAAATCTTTAGATCTTTCAATGTTGCCAAATTTTTATACAGGTCTTTAGAATTCTTGGCAATTATTGAAATTTAATTTGACTATAGAATGGTACTAGTTTTTAGAATGTCCTCTGATTTATAATGATCAGTTAAACATTCCTCTTTTTTAAGTCTAAAAGTTTCATGAGTTTACTTATTGGTTGTAAAATAACAAAGATTGGTGATTCAATAGATTTTACAACATTCTCTGATGACACCAGTTTTTTTTTACTGTAAACACTATCAGTTAATTCAAGATTTAGAATCTTTTAAAATTTCATTTTTAAATGGTGTATAGATGGTGTTTTATGTGACGTTCAAGATCATATTTTATGCTTAGTAATTATTGATTAATATCATGTAATATGATTATTGTTTTAATAAATAATTTTTAAAATTAAAAGTCTCTCATCTCTCCTCTCATCTTTCCCCTTTTCTTCTCTTACATTTATTTACTATCTTGTTTCTTTGTATATACTTATTTTCTGTCTATTAAATATTAATTTCATCAAGCAGTGACCTGATATCCTATGATAAAATTAACGCTAGTGAGGAAACAGTTACTAAATAGCAGATTCTAGAGTATGAAATGTAATCTTTGATTTAATTGTGGTTAGAAATTGTGTCTGATGTAAATACAATTAGATAGAGTATTATTAGTTTATTTAATATTATAGTACAGCTAATTGATTATAAGTTCCATATAAGATGTCTATACATCTGTATTTTCTTTTCTTTATTAATATCATATAAGAAATATATATTATAGGTCTGCTCTGCATGAAATAAATACATATCCTCATATGTACCTGAGTAGTTGTTATTTTTAAGCCATGTATTTTGAAGTAAATCTGTCTAGTCTGGTTCAGGGTCAACAAACAGCATCTCCTCTCTGCATTTAAAGGGGCAGTTTACCCAAATTTGTTTTTTCCCTTTAATTTTTTTCTAATGAATCATTTTACCTGCTGCAGTGTATTAAATTGTTAGTAGTTCATTTTCACTTATTTCAGCAGTTGAAATATCTGATTTAGCCTGTGGTATCCTAACCTATAGTGAAAGTTTCTATACTTAAAGTATAGGCTATTGACAAGTTATGTGAACACAGCAAGCAGAAAAAAATACATTCCCAGTGGGGTGTAGAAAAGATAAGTAATAAAATGTTAATTTTCCATTTTTGTTTTTAAATATTAGGCTTTAATTTACAGACAGATAGATAATATAAGGAATGTGTGTGTGCAGAAAGTGATAGAATATAGAGATCTGATTTTACCTGCAAGCAACACCCATTTTAAAAGCTTGTGCAGCCCCACCCCCTGGTCTTGCTCAACCAATAGCATGAGAATAGTGCTTGATTTAAAGGACCACTAAATACAGCAGAATAGCATCATCAATAAATGCATAATAAATAGACAATGCAAAATCTTTTAGTGTAAATTTCACGAGTAGTAGATTTGTTTCTAAAAAATTGCAAAGTAAACTTTATTTATTATTTATAGTCTGTGAATCTTGTACATGCTCTGTAGTAGCTGGTGCCTCAGATAGTGTGCATATAAACAAATTATGCACATTTAGATAATGAATGTGAACTGGAAACTTGTTGTGTGCTCTATTTGAATCATGAAAGGTTCATTTTGAATTTAGAGGTTCATTAACTCCACTACTGCTGCTTCTTAAAGGGATATCATTATACACATAAGGAGTCTGATAATCAGCAGAATTTTATTAAAAAATAAGTAAACCATACATTGTTAAAAAACACTCCCAGGTGGGCTATATAAATGGATAATTTTCAAAACATTTATGCAAAAAAACTAGTGTACAATGTCCCTACATAGCACAATAATGAGCCTATCTCTATATACAGCAGTGCAAACATTTCTCAAACACCTTACACCGAAGAGATTAGAGGTCTAAGCAGATTTTGTTGCAGAATATGCCCTTTTTACACAGGAATATTTTATAATTATTTTACAAATGAATTTAATGCTAAATTATGTGTTCCATGCTTATCAGCCAGGTCAATCAAAGTGTGGATGAAGGACTATGAGATCAAGACCCTATCATGGCCAGCACAATTTCCAGACCTGTACCCCATTGTCAACTGCTGGAATGTGAACAAGAGGAAGATGAATGGTCACAAACCATCAAACAAAGCTGAGCTGCTTGAATTTTTTCTCCAGGAGTAGCATAAAGTCACTGAACAGCAATGTGAGATACTGGTGGAGGGCATGTCAAAACGTATGAAAGCTGTGATTGAAAATCAAGGTTATTCCCTCCAGATATTGATTTCTGAACTATTGTGTTGTTTAAAAATGAATATGAGCTTATTTTCTTTGGAATCTTCAAGGTCTGTTGTTTTAACTAGTTGCCATTTTCTGCAAATAAATGTTCTAAATTGCAATATTCTTATTTGGAATTTGGAAGAAATGTCAGTAGCTTATAGAATAAAACATAAATGTTCATTTTACGCAAACATATACCTATTAATAGTTAAACCAGAGAAACTGATTTCGCAGCTCTCTCTTAATTTTTTTCTACAGCTGTATGTATGTATGTGTGTATGTGTATATAAATATATATATATATAAAATGTATGCGTATGTTGTTGTAATAGTTTATTTTAATATGTTTGACATGTACTATTATAATTTTATCCCTAATACTTTACTTCAAGTATCAAGGCACAGTATCCATTGAAAGTATAGGTGCCCTAAAGAGATTCCAGACGCACTAAACATTCTCTGTTAATTCTGTTTTACCCTGGACTTATAATACCAGATTGCGTGTTAATCTTTGTGAAATTGCTTGATATTGATAGAGCACCCTGCACTATTAGTAATGTTTGCTTTTATTTATTTTACCTCCCCCAACACACACACACACACATATATATATTTATATATATATATACACACACACATACATATTTGACTTTAAAGTGCATTTCTAGATGTCTGCTAAAATATCAAGCACTATGTATTTAAAAGCATAGTTATGCCATGTGACTAAAGCCATTTTCATTTTTCTATGATTACTTGAATTTTTTTTAATTACTTTTGTAAGATTTTTCTTAAGTGAATCATTGTATGAGTTTGAAGATGCCCCTTTTGTGAAAAACACTTTTCCAAACTCTGTACACATAAAATGTTTCTCTCCTGCATGACTCCCTTCATGGTATTGCAAACTACTTTGGTATTCAAATCATTCCCACACTCCTGTGTGAGTCCTTTCATGATGTTTCAAAGTTTTTTTGTAGGCAAATCCTTTCCCACACTCTGTACATGTATATGGTTTCTCTTTTGTATGAATCATTTGATGAACAATCAAATAGGCTTGTTGTGTAAATCCTTTCCCACATTCTGTACATGTATATGGTTTCTCTCTTGTGTGAATCCTTTGATGAACAATCAAAGAACCTTTTTGTGTAAATGCTTTGCCACACTCTGTACACCTATAAGGTTTCTCTCCTGTGTGAGTCCTTAGATGATATAGCAAATAACTATGTTTTGCAAATCCTTTTCCACACTCTGTACACCTATAAGGTTTCTCTCCTGTGTGAATCCTTTCATGATGTTGCAAATTTTGTTTACAGGCAAATCCTTTCCCACACTCTGTACACCTATAAGGTTTCTCTCCTGTGTGCGTCCTTTTATGATGTTGCAAAGTTTGTTTACAGGCAAATCCTTTCCTACACTCTGTACAGGTATACGGTTTCTCTCCTGTGTGAGTAATTTGATGACTTTGCAAAGCATGTTTATAGGCAAATCTTTTATTACATTCTCTACATGTAAACGGTTTTTCTCCTGTGTGAATCCTTTGATGAAGGAGCAAATACGCTTTCTTTTTATATCCTTTCCCACACTCTGTACAGGTAAAAGGTTTCTCTCCTGTGTGAGTCCTTTCATGATATTGCAAAGCATCTTTATAGGCAAATCTTTTATTACACTCTCTACATGTAAACGGTTTTTCTCCTGTGTGAGTCCTTTCATGATTTTGCAAAGCATGTTTATAGGCAAATCTTTTATTACACACTCTACATGCAAACGGTTTCTCTCCTGTATGAATCCTTTGATGAATGAGCAAATAAGCTTTCTGTTTATATTCCTTCCCACACTCTGCACAGGTATAAGGTGTCTCTCCTGTGTGAGTCATTTGATGATATTGCAAAGCACTCTGTTGTATAAATCGTTTCCCACACACTGTGCAGGTAAAAGGGTTCTCTCCTGTGTGAGTCCTTTCATGATTTTGCAAAGTTTTTTTATAGGCAAATACTTTACCACACTCTGTACAGGTAAAAGGTTTCTCTCCTGTGCGAGTCCTTTGATGGAAATCTTTTTTTAATGCAAAAGTCTTTTCACACTCAGTAGAAGTAAATGATTTCTTTCCTGTTTGTATCATTATGGGGTTTGTATTAGCAGTAAGTGAATTGCTATACACAGGGTCACTCATTACTTTCTGCTGTCTCACTGTGGCCTTGCAATGATTACTGGGATACATCAAATGACTGGCTATTTGTGGCACATTTTAGCTCAGCAGTCTCAATTAGTTGAGTGATCCATCCTGGAATGTTGTCTATAAGGGAAAAAGTAGGATAAGTTATTGTTTTCTTAAGAAATCGGAATAGATTTTCTAACATTTACTGATAAATAATTATAAAAATGTTATGTTTAATGTCCCTTGGTTTATGGTTTATGACACAAGAAATTAAATTAAAAAAAAGTTTTAAGAGATAAAAAATAACTAATGAAAATGTATGTGAAGAAATAAAAAAATAACTTAAAGGGACATTCCAGCCAAAATTGGAATCAACATGGATGCATTTCAGTTTTGAATAGAATAATTTTTGTAATATAAATGTATTAGCAAAACATATTCTTATAAAAGCTATAGCTGTTTCAAAAGTGTATTTAAATATGCACTGTGCACCAGAACTTGCTCAGAGAGCTTAAGATGCTTGTACCATCTGGTAATGAGTCAATTTGTTAATTTACTGAGGTGATACAAGCCCCACTGGCTCTCTGAGCAGCTGCAGTATATAAAATGCTGGCGCATTGAGAATGTCTAGCTATGCTTCACATGCACGTGCAAACACTAAAGCAGTGATAACGTTTACTAGACGCATTTTTGCCAATACATGTATATTGCAAATATTTTTCTTTCTAAATATTGTTTTGTGGTACTTTCCGGATGTAAGCAATACAGCTTGTGTATCATATCATTTATTAAATGAGAGACAGTCTCACAGGTTTTTGCAATGCTTACAATAACAATAACAGCTTTATTCCACAATTGGATTATAATAACATAGAACCACACAACTCTATAATTCTTGCAGAAAAAAAAAAAAAAATCTAAGTTACTTTTACTTATATTCTACAATTTAAGCACAATCTAATACAACAATTAATACATCACAGTTCCACCGTGATTCTTATAATCCTTCATCCTAGCTTGTGGCGATTGGGAGAGGTCTTTTGGGCAATCGGCCAGTAGATGGTGGTCTTCAGAACAACACTGCCTGATGCGTCCATCAGCACGTATGATCTCTCGACATACGTTATGTTAAAGGGACAGTCTAGGCCAAAATAAACTTTCATGATTCAGATAGAGCATGTAATTTGAAACAATTTTCCAATTTACTTTTATCATCAATTTTGCTTTGTTCTCTTGGTATTCTTAGTTGAAAACTTAACCTAGGAGGTTCATATGCTAATTTCTTAGACCTTGAAGCCCACCTCTTTCAGATTGCATTTTAACAGTTTTTCACCAATAGAGGGTGTTAGTTCACATATTTCATATAGATAACACTGTGCTCGTGCACGTGAAGTAATCTGGGAGCAGTTTGCAGAGGCTTAGATACAAGATAATCACAGAGGTTAAAAGTATATTATTATAACTGTGTTGGTTATGCAAAACTGGGAAATGGGTAATAAAGGGATTATCTATCTTTTAAAACAATAAAAATTCTGGTGTAGACTGTCCCTTTAACTTATGTAATAGTTCTGGCACCAATCCACAGACCTCTGAGACACCCCCTGTAGGTTGGACTAAAGCCCAAGCATCTGGTAATTTTACTTTTAGCCTCACCCAAGCTATCGGGTAGTTCTGGGCTATCCCTTACGTCAATCCTAACACCCTTGTATTTTAGGTTCTCCCCTAGCCTAATGCATGTCTGCTGTATAATATTAAGCAATCATTTAAAAGCAACGTGTAACACTATTTTTATTCATATTATAACAACAATAATAATATGGTACCTAGCACACTGCTAATAATAATACAACTTAACCCTTTAATGTAATGAACACAGCATACAAAAAAGGAATTGCTAATAAGATCTTTGATTCCCAGTCAGTGTGCGTTATCAAGATGTCCCATCACAGTGTCATATCTCCCAGCCCACATCTGCTGCAGGGCCCCCCTTGTCAGAGTTATGATTGTACTCTGTTTACCTCTAACTCCTTATTACTGATACATATCAGTTGTTTACCAGTCCCACGTGACTTAGTGAAATACAGTGTAGGTTACTTGCAATCATTTAGTTTAACTCTGTTAAAGGCGCAGTCTTACAGGTTAAAGCAAGTGTTACATGAGCAATACTTTCAGCCATTTTCCTTACAAATATGTAATTCATCTACGTGCATTTAAATTTTCAACAAAATGTCCCTTTAATCTGAAGTAGCTGTGTTTAAAGACATCACAGATAAACAAGAGCTTTAAACCAGCCACATTCCCTTGTAGAAGGCAACACCACACATTCAGTGCCAGTAAAATCATTTGTAAGTTTTATATAAGAAATAAACAAAATAAAATACACAAATCAAATGCATAAATACATTAACATTTGCAGTTTTAAACCAAAGCAGGTTAAGTGGCTCCTGTAAGCGGTGCAAAGCTTAGCTGGAGGGAGCTTTGACAGCAGAGCAATGAAGGCTGGGTGGAGTATAGGAGGAAGTGGAGGAGGAGCTGGCAAGGTTATATAGCCTTGCAGCTGAGCGGGAAAGCCTGCAGTCATGGCTGGTGCAACTGGTGGCTTTCTCGCTCAGCCTGCGTCATTGCTGATGTTGAGGAGCTGTTCCGGCGTCTGAAGGAAGCTGCAAAGGAAATAGGACCTACCTGGCTTGAAGATCAGGTCCAATCGTTGCTGGGGGCTCTGGTTTCTTCTGGCAAGGTGAAGGAGCGGTCGGTGCCTAGGAAGAAGTCCTCCAGGTGATCCAGGCCCCCATTGAGGCTCAGCCCTGAAGTAAGCAGGGTGGAAGAAGATCCGGTCCGGATGCTGGTAAGAAGAGTGCGGAGGTGGCGGTGGCTCCAGTGGCTGAGGCAAGTCCGGCGGTGGTGACGTCATCACTGCGTGTGAGCGGCAGGGATCCGGAGCAGAAGGCTGATTCTGGCCTAGCCCCAAGTCTGGAGGTAGTGGTAAGGTGGCGCACGGTCCGAATGGGCCTGATCTTGGGGGGAGGGACCTTCTGGTATGGGCTCACATGACGGTCCGGGTGGGCCCCTGTTTTCTTTTGGTGGGGTTGTGGAAGATAGCGGCAGTGAGGGGGAAGAAGTGTGGGCCCCGGTTGGTGGGAACAAGGAAAAAGACAGACTGGTTATGTTTTAGGCAGTCTGCAGCGTGGGCCCCTTGATGCAGGTCATTTAGGTGTGGGGGAAATCAGTGGGGCAGTTAAGCCTCAGGGTGGGCTTGTGGATTTGGATTATGGGTCTGGGGAAGAATGTGAGGAGTTTGAGCTGGGCCCTGGGGAGGTTGATTTATTTTTGAACTCCTCTGAAGAGGAGTGTGTTCCTACCTCTCCTGGGTCCTCCAGTAAACATGTTAGCCATTTTGGGGGGTCAGCTGATACACCCCTTCCTGAGCCCAGGCAGGGGTCTTTTCACCATCCTACTGGGGGCACAATTTCTTCCAGGGTTGGGGAGGAGGTTGAGGTAGGTAACTCACATGTCAGTTTTTCTCTTCCAGAGCATAGCCCATCGGGACGACGGCCAGGTCCTCAGCCTGGTCCATCTGTGATTTCGGATGTCTTCGACAGCCATGAGGAGGAATTATCTGGCTTGCACTGCTCCTGGACGGACTCTATTCGTTTGGAGCCTGATGAGGGTACACAGCAGGAGGCTCGGCCTGTTAGAAGCAGACAGGTGAGGTAGGGTGTTAGAGTTGGCCAGGGAGCAGAGTGGGGCCAAGGTGTATACAGCGGCCACTCAGTGTAGTACAGGTGGTAGGGGTCGGCCAAATAGGCCTGGAGGTTGTAGAGTTGTACCTAGGGATGGGTCTAGGCGACGGCGGGTGGCGGATGTTGCTTGGCCTGGAGGTGAGGGAGGGGGAGCTCCCAAGAGAGTTAGGGAAGTTAGTACGGCTCGGGGTACCAGCCGGCAAAGAGGGGGATGGGGAAGCAGAGCTTTTCCTCCCCTGAATATATATTCACGTTCTACTGTTTTTCAGAAACCACCACGGCAGTTGGAACAGCATGGACGGCCGGCTGCCACGGCTACAGGACGTGGACAAGAGGCTACGGAGCAATGCATCGGCGCGCTACAGGCGACTTTCAACAGTTCTTCAGGCGTTCGGAATGCGGAGAGCACTTCAGCAGGTGAGACAGGGTTGTTGAATGTGAGGGGGGATGTAATAATGAGTGGTGTCGGGAGTATGGACAGTGACTCGGTGACGGGGAGAGTAGTGGTGGGATTGAAGGATTTGCTAGCGAAATTGGAAGGAGGTGGTCCTGCTCAGGGGGCTGCTGTGGAGAGAGCGTGGGTCTCGGTTGATGGTGCGGCGGGCGTACCGGTTTTGGGGAGGGTTGAGAGCCGCAGTGCAGCAAGCCCTGGTGTTCAGGATGGTAGCATCCCGGTTGTGGCTCAGAACCTTGGGCCTTCAGGAGTGGCTCCTGGTGCCAGCTCTAAACAGGGGGATGGGGCTGAATTGAGGGTGGCTGACACAGCAATGTCTCGGTCTTGTCTCTGCTCCATTGGGCCATCAGGGATGCATTTGACCTCTGAGGTGAGAGAAAAGATATGTAAGAGGGAGTTTATTGAATTGTTCTCTCTTCTTCCGCTTGAGCAGTCTTTTGAGATCCCAGAGGACTCTAAAAAAAGACGTGGCCAAGAAAGAAGAAGAGGAGAGAAAGAAGCGTTATTGGACATTGCCGAAAACATTTTCTAACTGGTTCCAGGCATTTTTAATATATGCTAGTGTGTTTACCGGTAGGTATCCTGATCAGGGTGCGGCGCTTTTTTGTGTCTTCTGCTCAGCGGACGTATGGGGGGATGGCTTGGTGGTCATACGACGAGCAGTTTAGACAGCGTTTATCAGTTAAACCGGAAATTCGGTGGGACGACCATGATATGGGGTTGTGGCTCAAAATAATAACGCCTTTGGGTGCTTCCCAGTCCTTTCGATGAGGAGCCGGTGGCTCCTCCATCGGTGGATCCCCTGCCATGGTCAGGAAGGGGTGTTGGTTTGCCTATAATGAAAAGTTTTGCAAGTGGGGAGCCGCGTGCAAGTTTAAGCACGAGTGCTCGGGGGGTCACACCTCTATTCGAAGTGTTTCCGAAAAGGTAAACCAAGCGGGAGTGGGGATGCGCCTGAGAAAGGGGGTGACTCCGGTGAGACTCGACGCGATGGAGCCTTGGCTCGCCCTGTACGCTAGGCGTAAGGGTTGTTTTGAGAAGGCAGCATTACTATTTCATGGTTTTCAGTTTGGCTTTGTGATTCCGTCGCAAGGGGGTTGTGGGGTTTTTCATGGTAATTTAAAGTCGGCTCGCCTGTGGCCAGGGGTAGTCCTTGACAAGCTGGAGGAGGTGGCATTCGGAAGAATGGCGGGCCCTTTTGATCGCCCACCTTTTGAGGATTTGCGAATCTCACCTCTGGGGGTGGTTCCAAAAAAAGAAGCCTGGTAAATTCAGGCTCATTCATCATTTATCGTTTCCAAGAGGGGGATCCATTAATGATGGCATTCCTCAGGAGTTGTCATCTGTAAAGTACGAGTTGTTTGATCAGGCGGATAACTTTGTCAGAGAGGCTGGTGCTGCGGCTTTGTTGGCGAAAGTCGACATTGAAGCGGTTTTCAGGCTGTTACCTGTGCACCCGACGTCGCATCATCTGTTGGGTTGTTGTGTAGATGGTTCTTCCTATGAGGACGTGTGCTTGCCCATGGGGTGTTCCATCTCCTGTTCGCTTTTAGCACATTTATTGAGTGGGTTGTTGTTGAACGGTCGGGCCTTTCTTCGTTGGTGCATTATCTTGACGATTTTTTGTTTGTGGGTTTGGCTGGTTCAGGGGCTTGTACACTCTTGAGGGACTTCTGTTATCAGGTGACATCTGATTTTGGTGTGCCCATTGCTTTTGAGAAATCTGAGGGACCGATTACGTCCCTTGAATTTTTAGGCATTACCATTGATTCGGTGAACATGGAATGTAGACTGCCCAGGGAGAAGGTGGCTGATTTACTGGAGGTTATTGACCGTGCGTTGTTGAAGAAGGTTACGCTTCGGGAGATACAATCCCTTGTGGGCAAGCTGAATTTCGCGTGCAGTGCAGAATTATTCCGATGGGGAGGGTTTTTTGCAGGAGATTATCATTGGCAACAGCTGGTGTTGTGAAGCTGCATCATTTTGTACAGCTCTCCAAAGAATTAAAGGATGACTTGAGGGTTTGGAGGCAGTTTTTGTTGGGCTTTAATGGCTCAGCGTTGATTCAGGTGGTGAGGGTTTCTAATGAGGAGCTGGGGTTGGTGACGGATTCGGCGGGTAGTTGCGGTTTCGGATCAGGTAGTTTTATATTCTTCGGATAATATGGGAGTTGTGTATGCCTTAAATACATTGATGGCTACGTCTTTGCCTGTGTTGAGATTGTTGCGTCTGCTTGTCCTAAAATGTTTACGAATGAATGTTTGCCTTAAGGCCAAACATATCCCTGGTGTTTGTAATTCTATAGCAGACTCCATCTCTCGCTTTTAGTGGCAGCGGTTCCGGGAATTGGCCCCCCATGCAGGCGAGGAGGGTTGCCTGTGTCCGAGTTTCTTGTGGCGGCTTGGAGTGGAGGACTGGCTGGACTGGTAAAAAATTCACTTGCACCAGGTACTTGGGCAGCTTACTCTCGAGTATAGTGGGAGTGGGAACACAGATTGTGGTCTCAGGGTTTTCAGGAAGGGGAAGTTGACGGTACGGGTGTATTGCTGGAGTGGATGTGGGAATGGGGTGTTTCTCGCTTTAAACTATTGGGTTTGTGGGATGTTACCAAAAGTTTGTTTGTTCGGCAGGTGTTGAGAGGTTTGAAGAAGGGTTCGGGTGGGCCCTCTCCTGACTGAAGGTGACCTATTAATTTCTCGCTATTGCAGGAGGTGTATACGGTTTTATCGTTTATCGGTTTTTCTTTTTCGGATGTGGCCTTGTTTGATTCCAAGGTGGAGATATTTTTGAGGAGGAGTAAGACAGACCAACTAGGGAAAGGTAGAATGGTGGTTCTTTTTCCCAGTGGTTTGGAAGTTTGTCCTTGGCGCTGTGCGCGTGAGTATTTGCGGGTTCGCCCTGTTATGGGGGGTTCACTGTTGGTCCACGTTGATGGTAGGCCGTTGTCGCAATTCCAATTTAGGGCTGTTCTTAACAAGTCATTGTGCCGGTTGGGTTTTAATAGCAGAGATTTTGGGTCTCATTCCTTCCGCATAGGGGCAGCAACTAAGGCTTCAGTGAGGGGTTTATCAGATTCGGTGGTTAAAGGCATTGGCCGGTGGGGATCCGGTCGGTATCGCCTGTATGTTCGCCCGGAGTTGGGTGTTTAATTTGGTGGTGTTGTTATTCTCTTTTGTGTTTTTAGGTGTCGAACGTTTGTGGTTAGTCGGCCACTCTTTTATTTATTGGGCTCGAAGAGCGGCTTCGGTGAAAGTGGATGGATTACAGTTGGGTATCCCTAAGTCGAGCTGTGAGGTTAAATGGTTCGGTGTCGGGGGACTTTGTTGGGACAGGTTGTTGCCTCTAGTGGTGGATTATTGCAAACGTTTTCAGCCTCCAACGGTGTTGTTGATCCACGCAGGAGGCAATGATCTTGGTTTTATGCCTCAGAGGGAGTTAGTGAGAAGCATGAAGAGGGACGTTGGGAGGCTGGTGGATTTATTCCCTAGGATGAGGATTGTATGGTCAGACATTTTGCCCAGGATGGTTTGGAGGGCTGCGTGGGATCCAGTGCGTCTTGATAAAAGTAGGCGCAAAGTTAATAAGCTTATGGGGTCATTTGTCAGGAGGCTTGGGGGTTCGGTGGTCCATCATCCAGACTTAGCAGAAGTTGGTCAGGGTGAATTTTATTTGCCAGATGGGGTGCACCTTAACGATTTCGGCATGCAGTTGTTTATTCTTGATTTTATAGAGGCTGTAGGAGCATTTGTGGGGTTGGCGGGACTGGGCTGAGGTGTCAGGCCAGTCGGTGGCGGGAGTGCTAGCACTTACAATTACAGTATATTATGGCCAAATTGTTTGTGTGGTATTTACATTCCCATGGGGGGAATTCAAGATGGGGTCTCTAAGGGCAAGGGGTTCCTTGGAGACTTATGTTGATTATTGATAACGGGCTCAATCATTTGCACGGTTGGGTCCAGTGGATGGAGTGACGGCCAGATATATATATATATATATATATAGGACTAGCACCGCTGTTTTTATGTGTGTTTACAATTATTTGCACTGTTATTTATTGAGTTATTACATTTCTTTCTAAAAGTTATTTATTAAATAAAGGAGCTGCGGCCAATTTATACCAATGCTAAGTCTGATGTCTTTATTTATGGGTTTTAGGTTTTAAGGAAATGTTATAAAGATATTTTGTGTAAAGGGCCGAAAATTAGTGACATAAAAGGTCAAGTGGCTCCTGTAAGCAGTGCAAAGCTTAGCTGGAGGGAGCTTTAACTGCAGAGCAATGAAGGCTGGGTAGAGTATAGGAGGAAGTGGAGCAGAAGCTGACAAGGTTATATAGCCTTGCGGCTGAGCGGGAAAGCCAGAAGTTGTTGTTTAACAATTGGGAAGAAACATCTCCCTCCCGCCCGTCCCTGTTTTATGTTCTATGGAAGCTCTGTTTGTTTGATTGTCGAAGTTGGTAGGCGGGGGTGCTAGCCCTTATTATGGCCAAATTGTTCGTGTGGTATTTACATTCCCATGGGGGGAATTCAAGATGGGGACTCTAAGGGCAAGGGGTTCCTTGGAGAATTATGTTGATTATTGATAACGGGCTCAATCATTTGCACGGTTGGGTCCAGTGGATGGAGTGACGGCCATATATATATATATATATATATATATATATAGGACTTAACCCCCCTTAAAAAATATAATACTAAGCCCCTGAAGATCTCCCTACCTTATCTTTACCACGCTGGGTATCACCGATCCGTCCAGAAGAGGGTCCGAAGTCTTCATCCTATCCGGCAAGAAGAGGTCCAGAAGATTGAATCAGCCAATCAGATTCAAGTTCAATCGGATTGGCTGATCCAATCAGATTGAGCTCGCATTCTATTGGCTGATCGGAACAGCCAATAGAATGCGAGCTCAATCTGAGTGGATCAGCCAATCCGATTGAACTTGAATCTGATTGGCTGATTGAATCAGCCAATCAGATTTTTCCTACCTTAATTCCGATTGGCTGATAGAATCCTATCAGCCAATCAGAAATCGAGGGACGCCATCTTGGATGACGTCACTTAAAGTAACCTTCATTCGTCAGGAGTCGCCGGAAGAAGAGGATGGATCCACGTCGGCTGCTTCAAGATGGTCCCGCTCCGCGCCGGATGGATGAAGATAGAAGACGCCGCCTGGATGAACATGTCTACCGGTCCGGATGTCCTCTTCTGATAGGATGAAGACTTCGGACCCTCTTCTGGACCTCTTCTTGCCGGATAGGATGAAGACTTTGGACCCTCTTCTGGACGGATCGGTGATACCCGGCGTGGTGAAGATAAGGTAGGGAGATCTTCAGGGGCTTAGTGTTAGGTTTTTTAAGGGGGGTTTGGGTTAGATTAGGGGTATGTGGGTGGTGGGTTGTAATGTTGGGGGGGGGTATTGTATGTTTTTTTTTAAATGCAAAAGAGCTGATTTCTTTGGGGCATGCCCCGCAAAAGGCCCTTTTAAGGGCTGGTAAGGTAAAAGAGCTGTTAACTTTTTATTTTAGAATAGGGTAGGGCATTTTTTTATTTTGGGGGGCTTTGTTATTTTTTAGGGGGCTTAGAGTAGGTGTAATTAGTTTAAAATTCTTGTAATCTTTTTTATTTTTTGTAATTTAGTGTGTGTTTTTTTGTAATTTAGTTTAGTTGATTTAATTGTAGATAATTGTAGGTAGTTTAGTTAATTAATTTATTGATAGTGTAGTGTTAGGTTTAATTGTAACTTAGGTTAGGATTTATTTTACAGGTAATTTTGTAATTATTTTAACTAACTATTTAATAGCTATTGTACCTAGTTAAAATAAATACAAAGTTGCCTGTAAAATAAATATAAATCCTAAAATAGCTACAATATAATTATTCGTTATATTGTAGCTATATTAGAGTTTATTTTATAGGTAAGTATTTAGCTTTAAATAGGATTAATTTATTTAATAAGATTTATTTTATTTTGTTAGATTTAAATGATATTTAACTTAGGGGGGTGTTAGGGTTAGGGGGTGTTTAATTATAGTGGGGGGACCTCGGTTTAGGGGTGCATAGGTAGTTTATGGGTGTTAGTGTACTTTAGAGCACAGTAGCTAAGAGCTTTATGAACCGGCGTTAGCCCAGAAAGCTCTTAACTCCTGGCTTTTCTCTGCGGCTGGAGTTTTGTTGTTAGATTTCTAATGCTCACTTCAGCCAAGACTCTAAATACCAGCGTTAGAAAGATCCCATTGAAAAGATAGGATACGCAATTGACGTAAGGGGATCTGCGGTATGGAAAAGTTGCGGCTGGAAAGTGAGCGTTAGTCCCTTTCCTGACTGACTCTAAATACCAGCGGGTGGCCAAAACGAGCGTTAGGACCCCTTAACGCTGGTTTGGATGGCTAACACAAAACTCTAAATCTAGGTGACTGTGAGGTAACCTTGTAAATGATATCTTGTTTTTTATCAGAGCAAGTACTTATGGAGAAGGCTTTTAGTTTGAAATGTAACCAAATATGGGGAAAATATATTTTGTCATTTTTAAAAGTGTACATAGTAAATAACACAGCTGAAACCATTATTTCCTTAATATATCAGACAAAAATGTTATGGTTCTATATTTGATACCCTAGAAAGCTTAAATGGATATTATATTGCATATTTAATTCCCTTAATGTGTTCCCAATCACTTTTTATACTCCACAGGGAGGTTTATAAGTGATACTGGCTTTGCATCCATAGCTTTTCTAAAGAGAATACTTATGTCTTTATATTTTCAGTATAGGTGACAGTTTCAAAAGGCAAAAGCATGTATTTGAAATGACAACATTAAGGTAAAGAAGAAAATAGATCAATGGAAACACATTTAAGGGTAGGACATTTTAAAGTACAGTGCCCCTTTAAAATATAGTACTATAAATGTTAGTGATTGAAAACTAGGAGTGTTTATCACGTTGTAGCATCTAATTTATCTATAAAATAAACAGGAATAAAATGCCTGACATAAAGAGATTAGAGAATCTGGGAAACAATCAAACTCCTTATTTCACAAAAGAGTATCAGCTTATTTTGATAATGTTTGCATGTTTATATCCTTGTTAAACCTCACTTCATGTAGTAAACACTGATAATAATAATACTAATAAATAATAATGATAACACTGATAATAAAATTATTAATAATAATAATAATAAACTAATAAAAACACAAATAATAATACCGATAATAACACTAATAATAATAACACTGATAATAATAATATTAATAAAGTATAAAGGCATATTTATTAGTTTAGAGAAACAATGAACCATGAGCCTTGATATCAATAACAAAAACATTAATTATGCTTACCTGATAATTTCATTTCCATCTGTATGAGGAGAGTCCACGGCTTCATTCATTATTCGTGGGAATACAGAACCTGGCCACCAGGAGGAGGCAAAGACACCCCAGCCAAAGGCTTAAATACTCCTCCCACTCCCTATATATATATAATATATATAATATATATAATATATATAATGCCAGAAGAAGAAAAAATAGGAAATTTAGGTCCGCCCAACAGAGAATCGGGCAGGGGTCGTGGACTCTCCTCATACAGATGGAAATTAAATTATCAGGTAAGCATAATTTATGTTTTCCATCTAAATATGAGGAGAGTCCGCAGCTTCATTCTTTACTTGTGGGAAACAAATACCCAAGCTCTAGAGGACACTGAATGAAAAAAACGGGAGGGTAAAAGAGAGGCGGATCCTATTCTGAGGGCATCACAGCCTGCACGACCTTTCTCCCAAAAGCTGCTTTCACCGAAGCAAAAACCATCAAATTTGTAAAACTTTGAAAACGTATGTAAGGAGGACCAGATAGCCACCTTACAAATCTGCTCCATAGAGGCCTCATCCTTGAAGACCCAAGAAGAATCCACAGCTCGAGTTGAGTGAGCCGTAATCATCTGAGGAGACATGACCCGTTGTTTCATAAGCTAAGCGAATCATGCTCCTCAACCAAAAGGATAGGGAAGTGGAAGAAGCCTTCTGCCCTTTGCGCTTCCCAGAATAGACAACAAACAATGCCGAAGTCTGTCTAAAATCCTTCGTAGCCTGAAGATAGAATTTCAAAGCTCGAACCACACAAAATAAAATATGAAGCAACCGTTCCTTCGAAGAAGAACAGTTAGGACACAAGGAAAGAACCATGATCTCCTGATTGATGTTGCAATCAGAAACAGCCTTAGGGAGAAACCCCAACCCAGTGTGAAGAACAGCCTTATCAGCATGAACAACCAGGTAAGGAGGCTCACATTGCAAGGCCGCCAACTCAGAGACTCTCCATGCTGAAGCAATAGCCAGTGGAAAAAGAACCTTCCAAGACAGTAATTTAATGTCAAGCGAATGCATAGGCTGAAACAGAGCCCTCTGCAAAACCTTAAGAACCAAATTTAATCTCCAAGGAGGTGTGGAATGTCTAAATACAGGCCTGATTCTGGACAGAGCCTGAACAAAAGACTATATCAGGAAGCTCAGTGAGCCTCATGTGTAACAACACAGATAGAGCCAAAATCTGTCCCTTCAAGGAACTGGCAGCAATTCCTTTCTCCAAACTGTCCTGGATACCTTGACCTTATGCCAGGGATATCCACGTTCCTCACACCAGAATAAGTAGGTCCTCCACACCTTATGATAGATGCATTGGGTGACCGGCTTCCTGTCTTGAATGAGAGTATGTATCACTCTCTCAGAAAACCCTCTTTTGGCAAAGACTAAGCATTCAATCTCCACGCAGTCAGCCTCAGAGAATCTAGATTGATGAACAAAGGGACCCTGTACCAGCAGATCTCTGCGACAGGGTAACCTCCATGGAGGAGACAATGACATCCCCACCAGGTCCGCAAACCACATCCTTCACGGCCACGATGGAGCAATCAGAATAGTTGATGCTTGCTACTGCTTGATGCGGGCCACTACTCAAGGTAGAAGTGGTAACGGTGGAAAAATGTAAACTAGGTTGAACCCACAAGGCATCTATCAGCTCTACCTGGGGATCCCTGGACCACGACCATATCTGGGTAGCTAGAAGATGAGTCTGGACGCCATCAGATCTATCTGCTGTGTCCCCCATCTGTTGCAAATCTCTGCAAACACCTCAGGATGGAGAGACCATTCCCCCGGATAAAACAATTTTCTGCTGAGGCAATCCGCTTTCCAGTTGTCCACACCCGGAATGTGGATCACTGACAGCAAACAGTTGTGGGCCTCCGCCCATTCCAGAATCCAAGATACTTCCCTCCTGGCTAGGGATCTTCTCATTCCCCCCCTGATGGTTGATGTAAGCCACCGAGGAAATGTTGTTCGACTGGAATCTGATAAACTGGGATGAACCCAGGAGGGGCCAAGCCCTCAGAGCATTGAAGATCACTCAAAGTTTCAGAATGTTGATCGGGAGAAGAGACTCCTCTCAAGTCCACCTGCCCTGTGCCTTCATGGCACCCCTTAAACGTCTCTGGTGTGTAAGGAATATCTTCATAGATATGGAGTCTATTATTGTGCCCAGGCATTCCACTCTGGTACTGGGAACCAGAGAACGCTTTCACAAGTTTATCTTCTATCCATGAGATTGAAGAAGAAGAGCTCTTGAATGGTTCTCTGCCAACCGGCAGGATGGGTCCTGGATCAAGATGTCGTCCAAGTAAGGCGCTACTGCAATACCTCTGGATCTCGCCACCGCAAGCAGAGCTTCCAGAACCTTCGTAAAGACTCTTGGAGCAGTAGCCAGACCAAAGGGAAAAGTTACAAACTGGAAGTGCTGGTACAGAAAAGCGAATCTTAGGAACCTGATCCTCGTGTATTGGCATATGTAGGTAAGCATCCGAGTCTATCATAGTCATAAACTGTCCCCCTCTTGAACTAAGGGCAGAAAAGACCTTATTGTCTCCATCTTGAACAATGGGACTGACAGAAACTTGTTTAAGCACCTTATGTCTAGAATCGGGTGAAATGTACCCTCCTTCTTTGGGACCACGAAAAGGTTTGAATAGTACCCTAGACCTCTTTCTGCTAGGAGGTACCAGTACAATTACTCCTAGGGAGGAGAGATCCCTCACGCACCCTAGAAAAGGTATCTCATTTCTCCGGTTTTGATTATAGATTTGACAAGAGGAATCTGCCCCTGGGAGGATGAGATTTGAAACCTATCCTGCAACCCTGGGCACGTCTCTCATCCAAGCCTCCATGAAAACAGTCTGCCCCCAATGAGATTCAGAGACGGATCGGGGGCCGCCACTTTATGCTGACTTTGTCTCAGCAGGCTTCTTGTTCTGCTTGGCTTAATTCCAAGACTGAGATGGTTTCCAAGATCCCGGCAGGCTGTTGGCATTGGGACTTGTTCGAACGAAAGGGATGAAATTAGGACCCTCAGGCTTATTCTTCTTATCCTGCGGTAGAAATGCACCCTTGCCCCCCATGACCGTGGACCGAAAAGAACCTTCCCTTTAAATGGAAGGGAGAGTAATCTAGATTTGGAAGTCACGTGAATTATTTAAGCGAATAATCTGCATATTTGCATCACAGATAAACAAATTAGCTACCCTCAAGGCCTTAATTCTTTTATGTATCTCATCGAGGGGAGTTTCCACCTGGATCATCTCTGACAGAGTCACACCAATAGGTAGCGGATCCCGCCACCGCAGCGACCATCGCTGCAGGATAAATTAAGAACCCTGTGTGCTGAAACATCTTTTTTAACAGGGTCTCTAGTTTCTTATCCATGGGCTCCTTAAACGACGAACTATCCTCGAGCGGGATAGTGGTGCACTTAGCGGGCATGGAGATAGCTCCATCCACCTTAGGGACAGACCCCCACAATTCTAGCTGAGAGTCAGGAAGAATTTCTTAAAACGAAGAAGGAGGGGAGAAAGAAGATCCAAGTCTCTCCCATTCATTCTTAATAATAATTGCCATCTTTACGGGGATCGGGAAAGTCTGAGGCACTACCCTGTCCTCGTAAACCTTCTCAAGCTTAGGAATCGAAGGTTCCTCGGGTAACTTTGGTTCTGGAACCTCTAGAGTAGCTAACACCTCTTTCAACAAAAAGCGTAAGTGCTCAATCCTAAACCTAAAGCCTGGTTCCTCCACAGCCGGAGGTTTAGAGGCCGCAGATTCCGACCCAGAGAGAGCGTCCTCTGAAGTATCAGAGTCATCTTCATCAGCGGATAGTCTAGCATCAGATAAATCCAGAAAGTTGTTAGATGACCCCTGGAAAGGATAGCAATGTTTAACCTTTCACTTGCGTTTAGCAGGGCGAGGTAAAGCACTGAAGGCTGCAAACACTGCCGTTTGCAACTAATCAGCAAAATCTGGCAGTAAAAGGGCCCATCCCGCAGGAGAATTAGTAGTGCAATGGGGAGCTGCATATGTAATCGGAGATGATTGTAGGTTACGCACCTCGTGGGACAGAGACCCCTCAGAGGTGGACGGCTCAGTGGTACTAAACATCTTGTTGTTTTTAGATATCACTAATTTATCAAGGCATGTGGAACATAATTGAGCATGCAGGTATACCGTAGCCTCCTCACAATAAAAACAGGTATTAGATTTAGGTAAAGCAGGAGTACCCTCCAATGCATCAGAGTCCAACATAGCTTGCGCTTTTAATATGCACTATAGAAAAAAAAAATGGCATACCGCAATGGCCGGGGCACTCACCACCTCCTATGACCCAGCTCACAGAGAAACCGCTTCGTCTCCTGCAACTGATGGTCATGAAAGAGGAAGTTAATGAGGCCACACCCGGTCACATGGAATGCCATGCAGGACCGCCCCTGCAGCAAAGAAAAACCGTGCCAAACTAACAGGCTGCGCAGTTATCCAAAATAAATGTAAAACCTGAATGTTCCCACATCTGCCAGAGCCTCATCTCACACATGTCGCAGCATAAAACATAATAAAGCAATCATGTATAAATCCCCCCCTCTTCAGTAATCCCCTTCAGAAGATATTAACCCTTGATTCTATACAGATAAAAAGGAGTCACACTGTGATCCTGTCTTCTTATGTTATCATATATGTATAAAAAATGAAACGATCTTACAAGAATCTATGCTGTGGAACAGGAACACGGCCTCTCAAGTTTGACAGTGTTGTAGCATTGCTCCTAACATGGATTTGAGTGATAGAAGCAGGCAGTGAAACTCATCAACAGTGATTACTTAAGAAGATGTTAATACGAGTCTGGATGGGTTCGCAGAAAGACTCTCCCTGCATCTCCAGACCCTAACATTCATCAATGCTCTCACTGAGAGGCTGACAAGACTACTTAAAACTCCAGTCCCATTCCGAAGAGTACTACCCTCCATAATAGACTACTCCGAATCTTCCGACACCTCTCTGCCAGCCTCCTGTGACGAAAAGGCAAAGAATGACTGGGGGATGAGGGGAGTGGGGGAGGTATTTAAGCCTTTGCCTCCTCCTGGTGGCCAGGTTCTGTATTCCCACAAGTAATGAATGAACCCGTGGACTCTACTCATATTAAGATGGAAATGAGGTTAGAAGCTGCTCCCAGGTGATTGTTAATACTAACATTGCTACTGATTACTACAATGGTCACTTAGCAGCTATAAGGACATACATGAGGAATCTTAAGATACATTTCTATGAAGTTGGGTTTTACATGCTTTTTTAAGTGTTGCTGGACAACTTATAACAGGACCAATGATGTGAGATTTCTGACAAACACAGCACCCGCAATGCAAATTATTTGAAAGAGGAGGATTGCTGCTTTAAAATTTGGGATCTTATATTTCTCTATGAGTTCTTTTGAGTAACAAAGGATATTTGCCAACAATATAAAACTATGTGTATGACTACAAAGAAAAAATAAAGATGGCATCTTCATTTTCATTCAATTAAGCAATAGTATTTTATATGAAAAGAGGTATTAATTAATACACAGGACAGCATTTTGTTTATCCCAGGTATTAATTATTACGTAGTAAAGTATGCTTATCCCAGGCATTAATTAGTATGAAGGCTAGCCTTATGCTTACAGTTACGTGCGGTGAGGTCAGAGGCTGGTGAGGCACTCTCTATGATACGTCAGAGAAACACATATATAAACCCAATAGAGGTAGCTTAAATTAGTTGGGGGTACTTGAGGACTGTGGTTGAGAATTATTATTATTATTATTATACTTTATTTATTAAGCGCCAACATATTCCGCAGCGCTGTCCATGGATACAATTCATTTAAATAAAACAATACAAGACTTGTAAGATACAGAACAAAATTTACAAACACATACAGGAGGGATTGAGGGCCCTATTCCCGTGGGAACTTACAATCTAGAAGGGTAGGAGGTTGGGAAACAGGAGGTGAGGACTGCAGGATTGAGAAGGATGTTAATACAGATTTAGATGAGGGAAATATTAGGTAAGTGAAATTAATTTATTATTGAGTTGGGTGGTAGGCTTCCCTGAACAGAAAAGTCTTCAGGGAGCATTTAAAGGAAGAAAGATTAGGGCAAAGTCTGACAGCACGAGGGAGAGTGTTCCAGAGGGTAGGTACTGCACGACAGAAGTCCTGCAGTCTAGCATGAGAGGAGGTGATAGTTGCGGATGCAAGGAGCAGGTCATTGTTGGATCTTAGTGGACGGGCTGGAGTATACTTGTGTATTAGAGAGGATAGGTAGAGGGGAGCGGCGTTGATGAGAGTTTTGTATGTAAGGGTTAGAATTTTGAATTTAATTCTGCTGTGAATGGGGAGCCAATGAAGGGACTCACAGAGAGGTGCAGCAGATACAGTTCGACGGGAAAGGTGGATCAGCCTGGCAGAGGCATTTAGGATGGATTGAAGGGGGGAGAGGCGGGAAAGAGGAAGGCCAGCGAGTAGGTTGCTGCAGTAGTCAAGTCGGGAGATAACAAGGGAGTGGATTATTTGCTTTGTGGTGTCAGCACTCAGAAAAGGGCGAATTTTAGAAATATTGCGTAGATGATTGCGGCAGGATGTAGAAAGCAATTGGATATGGGGGATGAAGGATAAGTTTGAGTCAAGTGTGACTCTGAGGCAGCGGACTTGGGGCGATGGGGAAATGGTGATGCCGTCAACAGGGATAGAGAAGTCAGATGTCGGCGTAGAGCTTGAGGGGGGGATAAGGAGCAGCTCAGTCTTGGACATGTTAATCTTTAGGTGGTGAGAGGCCATCCAGGAAGAAATATCAGATAAGCAGTTGCTGACATGAGAGAGGACAGAGGGAGAGAGAGCAGGGGTGGAAAGGTAGATCTGGGTGTCATCAGCATAGAGGTGATATTTGAAACCATAACTGTTGATAAGTTTACCTAGCGAAGAAGTATAGATGGAGAATAGTAGAGGACCCAGAACAGATCCTTGAGGTACTCCAACAGACAGAGGCATAGCAGAGGACGAGTCGCCGGCAAGTGACACAGAAAAAGACCTGTGAGAAAGATAGGAGTGAATCCAGGAAAGAGCAGTGTCCTAGAGGCCAAAAGAGCTAAGGGTCTGTAGGAGGAGGGGGTGGTCATCTGTGTCGAAGGCAGCTGAGAGGTCAAGTAAGATGAGTATAGAGTAGTGGCCAATATTTTTAGCATAGAGAAGATAGTTTGTGACCTTGGTAAGGGCAGTCTCAGTTGAGTGTTTTGGGCGGAATTACTGCACTAAAGCACCAGCTTATCTGCAATGTTGATTACCAGCAGATAAAAGCATGTAGTAAACGTAATGCATATAGCTCAAATAAAGCTCCAATACCAGCAGATAAAATAAAACCATATAGTAAAGTAATGCATATATCTCAAATTTAGCTCCAATACCAGCAGATAAAACCCTATAGTAAAGTAATGCGTATATCTCAAATTCAGCTCCAATACCAGCAGATAAACCATATAGTAAAGTAATGCATATATCTAAAATATATATATATATATATATATATATATATATATTGGGGCGTGTGGCAAGTTAGGCAAGGGCAGGAGTGGACAGCGGTAACCATGGTAGATTACACTAGAATGTCTCTAGCAATAAAGCATATGTTATCTCGGTACCACTGGTGTACAAGTTAGTAACTCTACTTAAGAATAGGGAGGGGTTGGTCAGATATGCAAGTAACCTCTCCAATGTCAAAGAAACATCATCAGTTCATGATAAAAAAGAGAAACAAAAATGCACACGTGACAGCGACTATTACAAGTCTTATATAAAAATGCAATAAAACAAATTTATGTTCAACTGCCCCATACATGTAACATATATGTATATGTAACTTCTGCATCCTTATATAAAGCCTAGAAATCAAGAAACTTTGGGCATTAAGTATGAAAACCCCAAAAATTGCCATAAAGCTTAGATTTTAATTTTACCAGTTTGTGGGGGGGGTTCTCTTCAAAATGCGTTTTAATTGTGCAAGAAGAAACTGAAGATCATCATAGATCCCATGATAAGGGAGCAAAGCAAACAATACACTGGTGCCAAATAGTTTTCATTATATTCAGTTATATCATTGTTTATATCAATATAAAATTACATTTATTTGGATATCTGACTGTAAATCTGCACAAACTTTACAGTAACTAGAGTCTGTGTCACTATAACATACACACAGGGCACTATCTCACTATCTCACTGCCACATACACACACAGGGCACTATCTCACTGCCACATACACACACATTACACAAGGCACTGTGTCACTATCATCACATACACATATCAACTTAACCCTTTGAGCGCTGCTGAGAGACATAATGTAGACTGTGCACTCACTGTGGATGAATGAGTGGGAGGAGGGAGGGCTGTGTGCACCATTAATATCTGATAACAAAAGGCAGACACAGCTACTGCTCAGGATCAAGGAAATAGCTTAGTCTTGGTGACACCGTTATGACCCCTGACCACTCCCCACAGAAAATTAACAGCAGCAACTTTGGCAAGGATTGTGTACTGTATTACTGAAGTCAGGAGGCAGTAGGGACTATTCCTTAGTTATTCTTGCGCAGTATGGGGGTAGAGGGGGGAGGGAAAAAACAGAGTCAGAAGCAGAACAACTAAATGAGGTTTATAAATATACTGCTTAAAGGAACAGTACAGTACACTAACATTAGTTCACAACATTCACATTGTAACTAAGACTTGTTTACTCTTAAAGAGAAAAAAACACTAACATTAGGTTACCGGACCGTCACCAAGATAACAAGCTTACACACATCATGACCTGACACTGCTGACTGCAGTGCTAGCAAAGTAAGTAGTCAGCGCTCCTCTAACACACTCAACTGGGCTGTAAACAGAGTAGCAGACACAGGCACATTCACATAGGACAATGTGTGTGATTCTCAAAATGTACTTACCGCAACCCGCCCAAAACATAAATGAGCTAGCAGTTTCGGCAGGTTGCAGGAAGTACATTTTGAGAATCACACACATTGTCTTATGTGCCTTTGTCTGCTAACTGCTTACAGCACAGCTGAATGTGCTACTGTGCTAAATACCCATCCCATGCCGCTCTGCTAAATACCCATCGATCTCACTAGATCCTGGCTGTCAAGTATCAACTTAGGGGGCTGAGTTTAATGCCGCTAACAGAGTCTCAGAGAGTCATGTGCCTGCTTGTCCACCGGGTTATGGCAAAACAAAAATGCACACATTCATCACAATACTTAGAAGTAAAATACTAATGCTTTGTAACAGAGATCGTTATACTAACTGCATTTTTGACACTCATTCAGTTTATAACACGTGGGACCGGCAGCGTCAGACTTGCTCGGCAGCCAGTTAGTCTTACGTCACTAACAAGCCCGGCCCTGATGGCTGATTGGCTGCGAGTAGCTCCATCTCATAAAGGCGGTTTTGAGAACCGCCTCTATTGGAGAGTGATATTGGCTCCGGTGAGACACCACTGGGTGGCGCTAGCCAAGAACAGTAGTCAGAATCCATTGTTGTGCAATCAAGGAGGGCAGCGGAACGGCTTACTGCCTCTTAATTGCACAACATGGATGGGAATGGATGGGATCACATCTGGTAGTGCCAGGGGGGGGGGGGGGGTTGTACCTTGGGGGGGGGGCGTGGTCCAAAAATATTAATAAAAAAAAAACACAAGTATTTTTTTAATCATAATTAAAAAATTAATTTTTCTGATTAAACAGGGGAGGCGCATAAACTGTACACATTCTGTACATGCCTATGTATAAACTGTACACATTCTTTACATGCCTGTGTATAAACTGTACACCTTCTGTACATGCCTGTGTATAAACTGTACACATTCTGTACATGACTGTGTATAAACTGTACATGCCTGTGTATAAACGGTATATGCCTGTGTTTAAACTGTACATGCCTGTGTATAAACTGTACACCTTCTGTACATGCATATGTATAAACTGTACACATTCTGTACATGCCGGTGTATAAACTGTACACATTCTGTACATGCCTATGTATAAACTGTACACATTCTGTACACGCCTGTGTATAAACTGTACACATTCTGTACATGCCTATGTATAAACTGTACACATTCGGTACATGCCTATATATAAACTGTACATGCCTGTGTATAAACTGTACACCTTCTGTATATGCCTGTGTATAAACTGTACACATTCTGTACACGCCTATGTATAAACTGTACACATTCTGTGCATGCCTGTGTATAAACTATACACATTCTGTACATGCCTGTGTATAAACTGTAAACATTCTGTACATGCCTGTGTATAAACTGTACACGCCTGTGTATAAACTGTACAGATTCTGTACACGCCTGTGTATAAACTGTACACATTCTGTACTTGCCTGTGTATAAACTGTACACCTTCTGTAAATGCCTATGTATAAACTGTACACGCCTGTGTATAAACTGTACACGCCTGTGTATAAACTGTACACATTCTGTACATGCCTGTGTATAAACTGTACACATTCTGTACATGCCTGTGTATAAACTGTACATGCCTGTGTATAAACTGAACATGCCTGTGTATAAACTGTACACCTTCTGTACATGCCTGTGTATAAACTGTACATGCCTGTGTATAAACTGTACATGCCTGTGTATAAACTGTACACGCCTATGTATAAACTGTACACCTTCTGTACATGCCTGTGTATAAACTGTACACCTTCTGTACATGCCTGTGTATAAACTGTACACATTCTGTACACGCCTGTGTATAAACTGTACATGCCTGTGTATAAACTGTACACGCCTATGTATAAACTGTACACCTTCTGTACATGCCTGTGTATAAACTGTACACCTTCTGTACATGCCTGTGTATAAACTGTACACATTCTGTACACGCCTATGTATAAACTGTACACATTCTGTGCATGCCTGTGTATAAACTGTACACGCCTCTGTATAAACTGTACACATTCTGTACATGCCTGTGTATAAACTGTACACCTTCTGTACATGCCTGTATATAAACTGTACACATTCTGTACATGCCTGTGTATAAACTGTACACGCCTGTGTATAAACTGTACACCTTCTGTACATGCCTATGTATAAACTGTACACATTCTGTACATGCCGGTGTATAAACTGTACACGCCTGTGTATAAACTGTACACATTCTGTACACGCCTATGTATAAACTGTACACATTCTGTACACGCCTATGTATAAACTGTACACATTCTGTACATGCCTGTGTATAAACTGTACATGCCTATGTATAAACTGTACACATTCTGTACACGCCTATGTATAAACTGTACACATTCTGTACATGCCTGTGTATAAACTGTACATGCCTGTGTATAAACTGTACACATTCTGTACACGCCTGTGTATAAACTGTACATGCCTGTGTATAAACTGTACACATTCTGTACATGCCTGTGTATAAACTGTACATGCCTGTGTATAAACTGTACATGCCTGTGTATAAACTGTACACATTCTGTACATGCCTGTGTATAAACTGTACATGCCTATGTATAAACTGTACACATTCTGTACACGCCTATGTATAAACTGTACACATTCTGTACACGCCTATGTATAAACTGTACACATTCTGTACACGCCTATGTATAAACTGTACATGCCTATGTATAAACTGTACATGCCTATGTATAAACTGTACACATTCTGTACACGCCTATGTATAAACTGTACACATTCTGTACACGCCTATGTATAAACTGTACACATTCTGTACACGCCTATGTATAAACTGTACACATTCTGTACACGCCTATGTATAAACTGTACACATTCTGTACACGCCTATGTATAAACTGTACACATTCTGTACACGCCTATGTATAAACTGTACACATTCTGTACACGCCTATGTATAAACTATACACATTCTGTACACATTCTGTACATGCCTGTGTATAAACTGTACATGCCTGTGTATAAACTGTACACATTCTGTACATGCCTGTGTATAAACTGTACACATTCTGTACACGCCTATGTATAAACTGTACACATTCTGTACATGCCGTGTATAAACTGTACACATTCTGTACATGCCGTGTATAAACTGTACACATTCTGTACATGCCTGTGTATAAACTGTACATGCCTGTGTATAAACTGTACATGCCTGTGTATAAACTGTACATGCCTATGTATAAACTGTACACATTCTGTACACGCCTATGTATAAACTGTACATGCCTGTGTATAAACTGTACACATTCTGTACATGCCTGTGTATAAACTGTACACGCCTGTGTATAAACTGTACACCTTCTGTACACGCCTATGTATAAACTGTACACATTCTGTACACGCCTATGTATAAACTGTACACATTCTGTACACGCCTATGTATAAACTATACACATTCTGTACACATTCTGTACATGCCTGTGTATAAACTGTACATGCCTGTGTATAAACTGTACACATTCTGTACATGCCTGTGTATAAACTGTACACATTCTGTACATGCCTATGTATAAACTGTACACATTCTGTTTATGCCGTGTATAAACTGTACACATTCTGTACATGCCGTGTATAAACTGTACACATTCTGTACATGCCGTGTATAAACTGTACACATTCTGTACATGCCTATGTATAAACTGTACACATTCTGTACATGCCTGTGTATAAACTGTACATGCCTGTGTATAAACTGTACACATTCTGTACATGCCTGTGTATAAACTGTACACATTCTGTACATGCCGGTGTATAAACTGCACGCCGTGTATAAACTGTACACATTCTGTACATGCCTATGTATAAACTGTACACATTCTGTACACGCCTGTGTATAAACTGTACACAATCTGTACATGCCTGTGTATAAACTGTACATGCCTATGTATAAACTGTACACATTCTGTACACGCCTATGTATAAACTGTACACATTCTGTACACGCCTATGTATAAACTGTACACATTCTGTACATGCCTGTGTATAAACTGTACACATTCTGTACATGCCTGTGTATAAACTGTACACATTCTGTACATGCCGGTGTATAAACTGCACATGCCTGTGTATAAACTGTACACATTCTGTACATGCCGTGTATAAACTGTACACATTCTGTACATGCCTATGTATAAACTGTACACATTCTGTACACGCCTGTGTATAAACTGTACACAATCTGTACATGCCTGTGTATAAACTGTACATGCCTATGTATAAACTGTACACATTCTGTACACGCCTATGTATAAACTGTACACATTCTGTACACGCCTATGTATAAACTGTACACATTCTGTACATGCCTGTGTATAAACTGTACACATTCTGTACATGCCTGTGTATAAACTGTACACATTCTGTACATGCCTGTGTATAAACTGTACACATTCTGTACATGCCGGTGTATAAACTGCACATGCCTGTGTATAAACTGTACACATTCTGTACATGCCGTGTATAAACTGTACACATTCTGTACACGCCTATGTATAAACTGTACACATTCTGTACACGCCTGTGTATAAACTGTACACAATCTGTACATGCCTGTGTATAAACTGCACATGCCTGTGTATAAACTGTACACATTCTGTACACGCCTATGTATAAACTGTACACATTCTGTACACGCCTATGTATAAACTGTACACATTCTGTACACGCCTGTGTATAAACTGTACACAATCTGTACATGCCTGTGTATAAACTGTACATGCCTATGTATAAACTGTACACATTCTGTACACGCCTATGTATAAACTGTACACATTCTGTACACGCCTATGTATAAACTGTACACATTCTGTACATGCCTGTGTATAAACTGTACACATTCTGTACATGCCTGTGTATAAACTGTACACATTCTGTACATGCCTGTGTATAAACTGTACACATTCTGTACATGCCGGTGTATAAACTGCACATGCCTGTGTATAAACTGTACACATTCTGTACATGCCGTGTATAAACTGTACACATTCTGTACATGCCTGTGTATAAACTGTACACATTCTGTACATGCCTATGTATAAACTGTACACATTCTGTACATGCCTGTGTATAAACTGTACATGCCTGTGTATAAACTGTACACATTCTGTACATGCCTGTGTATAAACTGTACACATTCTGTACACATTCTGTACACGCCTGTGTATAAACTGTACACAATCTGTACATGCCGGTGTATAAACTGTACACATTCTGTACACGCCTATGTATAAACTGTACACATTCTGTACACGCCTATGTATAAACTGTACACATTCTGTACACGCCTATGTATAAACTGTACATATTCTGTACACGCCTATGTATAAACTGTACACATTCTGTACACGCCTGTGTATAAACTGTACACATTCTGTACACGCCTATGTATAAACTGTACACATTCTGTATAATCTCACCAAGAGATTAGGCGAGGATTAAGTCTTGCTTACCGCAACAACGACAAAGTTGTTAAGAGATCAAGCATTCAACACAACAGCATCTTTGTACATTTGTATCAGCTACCTGACACATTGTATGCAATTAGTGTTGACAAGTTTACACTGTGAACAGATGAAAAAACAAGCGGCAATATTCTACACATACTGAAGTGGATATATAAGCCTGAGCGTGTAGTTTACACTTATGTGCCAGGCGATCTCAGCAAAGGTTGCAATTGTTACAAATGAACTGCTATTATTAGTAGGACTGTGATGTTTACAAAAGCGTGTGACTAGCACTCAGTGTCTGGGACTGGACATTATTATTCACAGATATCCAGTTACATCTTGTGAGTTTTTCACTGGGGCCCCGCTTGCTACATTTCACAACAGTAACCGGTTACTTGAGATTATGATACTATGTGTGCCATCTAGTTAGAAATTGTGCCTGTATGGGCAATTCTATATAGTACTATATTAGCATACTGCAGTATCATAGTTAGGAGTTCTGTTTGTTTATCTTCTCTAAGCTCTTCTTGTTTTTAGTTGTGGGTTTTGTTTTGTTAGGATTTGGGTGGAGCATAGACGTCCCACTCTTGGGAGTCATTCCGTGTATTTTTAGTAATAAAGCAAGTTGAACACTGTGCAGCCTTGGTCCTTCTTTGATTGATACATTATTATATTCAATCCTTTTCTTGTTGTAACTATGGTTCATATATATATATATATATATATATATATATATATATATATATATGTTACGGTTGCCTCCAGGCTGGCTGGAAGTTGGACCGTAGAAAAGGATGCTCCTAGCGCTCACCAAAGGATCATCAGCACCGTAGACACTATAACTACTGCGTAGCCACCATACGTAATGCAGACTCTACGAACCACCGCTGCTGGGCTGGTATCTCGCCGTCTGCTCTGCGCCCTGGACCTACGACCAGGCTCCAGTAGGTGAACCTCTTCCTTCTGTAGAGCGAAGCAGGATCAGGAACAAGAGCTCTTACAAGAGCTCAGTAGCTAAGGGAGTATGAAGAGCATAGCAATCCCTGTAGTGATATAGCTGTCCCCTACAAACATGAGTCAAGGCTGCAAGTTAGAGGGTCAGAATAGGTCTGATGTGCTGGAACACACAGCCTGCTTTTTATTGAGGTTACATGCAAAAACAAGACACTCTCAGGGGGAGGCATAAAATCCCCAATCACACATTTGATACATTTAGATAGAGACAACGCCCTTTGACAGGCCACAACATTACTTCAGCAGATAACAAGTTACACACAATAAAACAATGCAGTCCACCTTATCACTACTAGCAGTCTGATTAGACAATGGGAATGTTTTATCACTAAACCTAATTAGAGCTGATCCCAGCAAACTTGTATTTAGAATTCCACATAATTAACTCTTAATGGCACACAATGAAAACTAATGCTTTTGTAACAGTGCTCCCTTTCTGTGGAACACTCTGCCTGTGTGGTACTTGGTTCAGCAAGTCCTATTTACTGAACCAAGTGGGAGAAAGCCAGGGACAACTTATTTTACAGGTCTGGGGGCATAGTCTTAAAGGGGCATTGTTCACCAAAGTCACAATATGTCCCCAGACGGTTCTTAAAGGGCCATACACACCCAATAAAAGTTAATATGTTTTCAGGGGCACAATCTTCCAGGGGCCATAGTCATGAGGAAGGAGGCTGGCAAATAGGCTTCTCCACAATCCAGGGAAGCAGGGCAATTTTCCATTTAAAGGGCCAGTTACAAATAGCAGTTTGTAACAATATATATTTATATATATAGTTATATACACACATATATACACCCATATACACAGTTATACATACATATATATACAGTTATATACACACATATATACAGTTATATACAGTTATATACACACATTTACATACAGTTATATACACACATATATATATACAGTTATATACACACATATATACATACAGTTATATATACACACACACACATATATATATATATACAGTTATATACACATTTATACACAGTTATATACACACACATATACACAGTTATATACACACATATAAACACATATATACACTGTTATATACACACATATACATACAGTTATATACACACACGCACACACACACACACACACATATAAATATACAGTTATATACACAGTTATATACACACATATACACAGTTATATACACACATATACACAGTTATATACACACACATATACACACATATATACACAGTTATATATACACACATATACACAGTTATATACACACACATATACACAGTTATATACACACACATATACACAGTTATATACACACACATATACACAGTTATATACATACATATACAGTTATATACACACACATATACACAGTTATATACACACATATACACAGTTATATACAAACACATATACACAGTTATATACACACATACACACAGTTATATACACACATACACACGGTTATATACACACATATACACAGTTATATACACACATATACACAGTTATATACATACAGATACAGTTATATACACACATATACACAGTTATATACACACACATATACAGTTATATACACACATATACAGTTATATACACACATACACACAGGTATATACACAGTTATATACACACATATACACAGTTATATACACACATATACACAGTTATATACACACATATACAGTTATATACACACATACACACAGGTATATACACAGTTATATACACACATATACACAGTTATATACACACATATACACAGTTATATACAAACACATATACACAGTTATACACACACATATACAGTTATATACACACACATATACACAGTTATATACACACATATACACAGTTATATACACACACATACACAGTTATACACACACATATACACAGTTATATACACACATATACACAGTTATATACAGTTATATACACATACATATACACAGTTATATATACACATATACACAGTTATATACACACATATACACAGTTATATACACACATATACACAGTTATATACACACATATACACAGTTATATACACACATATACACAGTTATATACACACAGTTATATACGCAGTTATATACACACATATACACAGTTATATACACACATATACACAGTTATATACACACATATACACAGCTATATGCACACAGTTATACACACATACATATACACAGTTATATACACACATATACAGTTATGTACACAGTTATATACATACATATACACAGTTATATACACACATATACAGTTATATACACACATATACAGTTATATACACACATATACACAGTTATATACATACACATATACACAGTTATATACACACATATACAAAGTTATATACACATATATACAGTTATACATACAGTTATATACACACATATACACAGTTATATACACAGTTATATACACACACATACACACAGTTATATACACATACATATACACAGTTATATATACAAATATACACAGTTATATACACAGTTATATACACATACATATACACAGTTATATACACACAGTTATATACACACATATGCACCGTTATACACACAGTTATATACACACATATACACCGTTATATACACACATATACACCGTTATATACACACATATACAGTTATATACACACAGTTATACACTCATACATATACACAGTTATATACACACATATACAGTTATGTACACAGTTATATACACACATATACACACATATACACAGTTATATACACACATATACACAGTTATATACACACACATATACACAGTTATATACACACATACACAGTTATATACACACATATACACAGTTATATACACAGTTATATACACACAGTTATACACACACATATACACAGTTATATACACACATATATACACACATATACACACACATATACAGTTATATACACACATATACACAGTTATATACACACATATATACACACATATACACACACATATACAGTTATATACACACATATACACAGTTATATACACACATATACACAGTTATATACACACACATATACACAGTTATATACACACATATACACACATATACACAGTTATATACACACACATATACACACACACATATACAGTTATATACACACATATACACAGTTATATACACACATATACACAGTTATATACACAGATATATACACAGTTATATACACACATATACAGTTATATACATACATATACACAGTTATATACACACACATATACAGTTATATACACACATATACACAGTTATATACACACATATACACAGTTATATACACACACATATACAGTTATATACACACATATACACAGTTATATACACACACATATACAGTTATATATACACACATTTATACACACACATATACACAGTTATGCACACACATATACACAGTTATATACACACATATACACAGTTAGATACACACATATACACAGTTATATACACACATATACACAGTTATATACACAGTTATATACACACATATACGCACACATATACACAGTTATATACACACATATACACATTTATACAGTTATATACACACATATACACAGTTATATACATACATATACACAGTTATATACACAGTTATATACACAGTTATATACACAGTTATATACACACATATACACAGTTATATACACACATATACACAGTTATATACACACACATATACACAGTTATATACACACATATACACAGTTATATACACAGTTATATACACAGTTATATACAAACATATACACACATATACACAGTTATATACACACATATACACAGTTATATACACAGTTATATACACACATATACACAGTTATATACACACATATACACAGTTATATACACACATATACACAGTTATATACACACATATACACAGTTATATACACAGTTATATACACACATATAGACAGTTATATACACACATATACACAGTTATATACACAGTTATATACACACATATACACAGTTATATACACACATATACACAGTTATATACACAGTTATATACACACATATACACAGTTATATACACACATATACACAGTTATATACACAGTTATATACACACATATAGACAGTTATATACACACAGTTATTCACACACACACACATATACACAGTTATATACACACATATACACAGTTATATACACACATATACACAGTTATATACACACACATATACACAGTTATATACACAGTTATATACACACATATACACAGTTATATGCACACATATACACAGTTATATACACACATATACACAGTTATATACACAGTTATATACACACATATAGACAGTTATATACACACATATACACAGTTATATACACACATATACACAGTTATATACACAGTTATATACACACAGTTATATACATAGTTATACACACAGTTATATACACACATATACACAGTTATATACACACATATACACAGTTATATACACACACATATACACAGTTATATACATACATATACATATTTATATACACAGTTATGTACACACACATATACAGTTATATACACACATATACACACACATATACACAGTTATATACACACATATACACACACACATATACACAGTTATATACACACATACACAGTTATATATACACAGTTATATACACACATATGCACACATATACACAGTTATATACACACATATACACAGTTATATACACACATATACACAGTTATATACACACATATACACAGTTATATACACACATATACACAGTTATATACACACACATATACACAGTTATATACACACATATAGACAGTTATATACACACATATACGCAGTTATATACACACATATACACAGTTATATACACAGTTATATACACACAGTTATATACATAGTTATACACACAGTAATATACACACATACACACAGTTATATACACACATATACAGTTATGTACACAGTTATATACAAACATATACACAGTTATATACACACATATACACAGTTATATACACACATATACAGTTATATACACACATATACAGTTATGTACACAGTTATATACACACATATACACAGTTATATACACACATATACACAGTTATATACACAGTTATATACAGTTATATACACAGTTATACACACATATACACAGTTATATACACAGTTATATACACACATATACACAGTTATATACACAGTTATATACAGTTATATACACAGTTATACACACATATACACAGTTATATACACACATATACACAGTTATATACAGTTATATACACAGTTATACACACATATACACAGTTATATACAGTTATATACACAGTTATACACACATATACACAGTTATATACACAGTTATATACACACATATACACAGTTATATACACAGTTATATACAGTTATATACACAGTTATACACACATATACACAGTTATATACACAGTTATATACACACATATACACAGTTATATACACAGTTATATACAGTTATATACACAGTTATATACACAGTTATATACACAGTTATATACAGTTATATACACACATATACACAGTTATATACACAGTTATATACAGTTATATACACACATATACACAGTTATATACACACATATATACACAGTTATATACACACATATACACAGTTATATACACACATATACACCGTTATATACACACATATACACAGTTATATACACAGTTATATATACACATATACACAGTTATATACACAGTTATATACACACATATACACAGTTATATACACAGTTATATACACACATATACACCGTTATATACACACATATACAGTTATATACACACAGTTATACACACATACATATACACAGTTATATACACACATATACACCGTTATATACACACATATACACTTATATACACACAGTTATACACACATATACACAGTTATATACACACATATACAGTTATGTAGACAGTTATATACACACATATACACAGTTATATACACACATATACAGTTATATATACACACAGTTATACACACACACACACATACACAGTTATATACACAGTTATATACACACATATACACAGTTATATACACACATATACAGTTATATATACACACAGTTATACACACACACACATATACACAGTTATATACACAGTTATATACACACATATACACAGTTATATACACACATATACAGTTATATACTCACATATACAGTTATATACACACATATACAGTTATATACACACATATACACAGTTATATATACACACAGTTATACACACACACACATATACACAGTTATATACACACATATACACAGTTATATACACACATATACAGTTATATACACACATATACAGTTATATACACACATATACACACATATACAGTTATATACACACATATACAGTTATATACACACATATACAGTTATATACACACATATACAGTTATATACACACATATACACAGTTATATACACACATATACACAGTTATATACACACATATACACAGTTATATACACACATATACACAGTTATATACACACACATATACACAGTTATATACACACAGTTATATACACACATATACACAGTTATATACACACATATACACAGTTATATACACTCATATACACAGTTATATATACACAGTTATACACAGTTATATACACACATATACTCCGTTATATACACACATATACACAGTTATATACACTCATATACACAGTTATATACACTCATATACACAGTTATATATACACAGTTATATACACACATATACAGTTATATACACACATATACACAGTTATATACACACATATACAGTTATATATACACACAGTTATACACACATACATATACACAGTTATATACACAGTTATATACACACACACATATACACACATATACACAGTTATATACACACATATACACAGTTATATACACACATATACACAGTTATATACACAGTTATAAACACAGTTATATACACACATATACACACACATATACACACATATACACACATATACACACACATATACACACATATATACACACATATACACACACATATACACACACATATACACACATATACACACACATATACACACATATACACAGTTATATACACACATATACACAGTTATATACACACATATACACAGTTATATACACATATACACAGTTATATACACACATATACACAGTTATATACACACATATACACAGTTATATACACACATATACACAGTTATATACACACATATACACAGTTATATACACACATATACACAGTTATATACACACATACACACAGTTATATACACAGTTATATACACACACATATACACAGTTATACGCACACATATACACAGTTATATGCACACATATACACAGTTATATACACACATATACACAGTTATATACACACATATACACAGTTATATACACAGTTATGTACACAGTTATATACACACATATACACAGTTATATACACAGTTATATACACACACATATACAGTTATACACACAGTTATATACACACATATACACACATATACACAGTTATATACACACACATATACACAGTTATATACACACACATATACACAGTTATATACACACACATATACACAGTTATATACACACATATACACAGTTATATACACACACATATATACAGTTATATACACACATATACACAGTTATATACACACATATACACAGTTATATACACACACATATAGACAGTTATATACACACACACATACACAGTTATATACACAGTTATATACACAGTTATATATACACATATACACAGTTATATACACACATATACACAGTTATATACACACATATACACAGTTATATACACAGTTATATAAACACATATACACAGTTATATACACACACATATACACAGTTGTATACACAGTTATATACACACATATACACACATATACACAGTTATATACACACATATACACACATATACACACATATACACAGTTATATACACACATATACACACATATACACACATATACACAGTTATATACACACATATACACACATATACACAGTTATATACACACATATACACAGTTATATACACACATATACACAGTTATATACACACATATACACAGTTATATACACACATATACACACATATACACAGTTATATACACACATATACACACATATACACAGTTATATACACACATATACACAGTTATATACACACATATACACAGTTATATACACAGTTATAAACACAGTTATATACACATATACACAGTTATATACACACATATACACACACATATACACACATATACACACATATATACACACATATACACACACACATATACACACATATACACACACATATACACACATATACACACATATACACACACATATACACACACATATACACACATATACACACATATACACAGTTATATACACACATATACACAGTTATATACACACATATACACAGTTATATACACACATATACACATATACACAGTTATATACACACATATACACACATATATACACACATATACACACACATATACACACATATATACACACATATACACACACATATACACACATATACACACACATACACACATATACACACATATACACAGTTATATACACACATATACACAGTTATATACACACATATACACAGTTATATACACACATATACACAGTTATATACACAGTTATGTACACAGTTATATACACACATATACACAGTTATATACACAGTTATATACACACACATATACAGTTATACACACAGTTATATACACACATATACACAAATTATAAATTATAGAAATGTGTGCACTCTATCTAGATTACAAACAAAAAACAATTTTGGTGCTAGCAGTCACAATACAATAGTAAACGAATAAATAAGAGAGTAGTCACAGCTAAAAAGTAGATGCTGTGAAAAAGAATGACAAGGCAGCACTCAAATTGCATAAATAACAAGTGGTTTATTTGGTAAACCTACACATGTCAAAGACAAATACCCAAAAACCCTAAATAATAATAAAAAGGAGTAACTAGTAAACCCAGGCCTGGTTTGTACTTAATCTAACACACTACCGTAAAACTGCGGTTATATCGAGTGATTGTTCGAAGTATATGACATATTTGAACTATGCACTGTTACAAACAAACAAACAATGTGTGAAAGATAAACTGTTGCAACAAAATTCAAAAGAGACACAGATTAACAAATGTCCGTTTACCAGAGCACTTAGTGTGAATCACACGCTCTGCAAATGAAATGTTACAAAGAAGCAGTTCCAGCGTTACTGATTGGAAGGCCAACTGTTATAGATTACTGAGCAAACAGTCTCACCACATTCGCGGTACAAAGTTCCAGTATTCGCTTCAACACTAGCTTTTATAATTACCACTTGATCACTCCAAACTATGCATATTTCTCATGCCGGATCCTGGTAATTCTCCAAACAAAGCGATGTGTGTTAAGGCTCCATAACGGTTTTAGTGCCTCCTTGTATTCAAAAACCGGAACTTCTATTCAAGACTGCTGCGTGCTTGTCAGTTGTCAGAACCACATCAAGGTAACTCGGTATGCTTTAAACCAGCTGCCAGGGACTTAGCACTCCACTTCAAACAGTTGCCGCTTCACAAAACGTCAGACATGACGCGTTTCGCCCCTCCCCTTAGTGGGCTGACTTTAGGGCCTCATCGGATGCTTGTTTGTGGTGAAAACACCCCTTTTATAGCACAATAGCTAATTTAAATATTTAATTGATGACAGTTTTAGCACCATATTGCAACCTCATATTCAAAGATAAACAAAAACTTTTTATTGCACAAACATCATATTTGTTAAATAATTACATGTTATGCAACATATACTTGGGTTTTTCTTTTTCATTCTGGGATGGCAAAATCGAAACTACACAATTTATCTACCTTTGCAATTTTTACATTTCAAAACCTTTACTTATCTTTTAGGCTAAACTAATGACTATTATATACACAACCAAAATAATGTATGTATGGAGATACCAACAGGTTCTTTAACATTTGTCCCCTACTAGGGAAGGTTCTACAGAAAGCATGAGAAATCTATTTTTTCATTAAGGCCATTTGGAGCCAGAGTGTTTAATCGATAAATCCATCGGGATTCATTCCTTAATAGCATATTATCAACATCACCCCCACGGCGGTGCTGTTTTATGTGCTGGATGCCAGTTACTTTCATAATAGTAAAATCAGAATTATGATATAATTCAAAGTGTCTGGCCACTGGGCTATCCTGCTCTTTGTTCTTAATGTCATCCCTATGCTCTCTGACTCGATCTTTCAGATCACGTTTAGTTTTCCCTATATAAAATAGGGGGCATGAGCAATGCAAGAGGTAAATGACACCTGTAGTGTTGCAGGTTATCCATTGTTTTATATTGTATTGTCTACCTGTTAAAGTTTCAAATGTACATGTTTTTTGTATAAACCTGCAGTACACACAATGCCCACAAGGACTACAGCCTTGCCATTTGCCTCTTGTGCTTAACCAATTGGTTTTCGGTTCTCTTGTATATTCACTTCTAACAAGCTTATCCTTAAGACTGTCAGCTCTGCGTGCTGTCAACAATGGAAAGTCTCCTACATAGTCTTTTAGTTCAGTATCAATAGTCAACATGTGCCAATATTTATTCATGATGTCTCTAAGTTTGCCCCAGTGTGCGTTGTATTTAGTTATGAGGCGTACCTTATCACCATTCCTTTTAACTACATTATGTTTATAGAGCAGATCATTTTTTGTGCTGTTCCTAGCCCTTGTCCAGGCCCTTTTAACCTGTCTTTTAGAATATCCTCTTTCAAGGAACCTAGACGACATGTCTTTGGCCTGTGATTCAAACTCCTCTAAGTCGGAACAATTCCTTCTCAACCGAAGGAATTGGCCAACTGGAATGCCAGTTTTTAGGCATTCAGGATGGTGGCTAGTAGCATGTAAAAGGCTATTGGTGGCCGTTGATTTACGATGGACCCTAGTGGTTAGGTGTCTACCTTCTTTCCTAATTGATAGATCTAAGAAAGTTGCTTCATCTTTACTCATTTCACATGTAAGAAAGATGTTGTACCCATTGTCAGAGTTCAAAATACTCAAGAAATTTTCAAACAACTCTTTGCTGCCCCGCCACAGGAGTAGAATGTCGTCCACATAGCGGAGCCAGAGTGCCACATGTGCCTCCACTAGGGATTCAAAACACGAAAAAACCTCTCGTGCCTCCCATAAGCCTAGATGTAGACAGGTTAAAAGGGCCTGGACAAGGGCTAGGAACAGCACAAGAAATGATCTGCTCTATAAACATAATGTAGTTAAAAGGAATGGTGATAAGGTACGCCTCATAACTAAATACAACGCACACTGGGGCAAACTTAGAGACATCATGAATAAATATTGGCACATGTTGACTATTGATACTGAACTAAAAGACTATGTAGGAGACTTTCCATTGTTGACAGCACGCAGAGCTGACAGTCTTAAGGATAAGCTTGTTAGAAGTGAATATATACAAGAGAACCGAAAACCAATTGGTTAAGCA